>NC_030381.2:15032816-15073454 GCF_001625215.2 Daucus carota subsp. sativus
ATTCATTTTCGGTTGTTTGAAATTGGAATCAACTTGTAGTTCATTCTTGACTCGTTTGAGCCCGGAAACAACTTGTAGCTTCATTATTGGTAGATTGAAGTTGGAAACAACTTGTAGCTTCATTCCACACTCGTTTGAAGTTAAAAACAACTTGTAGCTTCATTTTTCGGTTGTTTGAAATGTAATCGACTTGTAGTTTCATTCTTGACTCGTTTGAGCCCTGAAACAAGTTGTAGTAGCTTCATTATTGACTAGATTGAAGTTGGAAACAACTTGTTGCTTCATTCAGACTCGTTTGAATTTGAAAAAAAACTTGTAGCTTCATTTTCGTTGTTTCAGATTGCAATCGACTTGTAGTTTCATTCTTGACTCGTCTGAGCCGGGAAACAACTTGTAGCTTCATTATTGACTAGATTGAAGTTGGAAACACTTGTAGCTTCATCCCAGACTCGTTTAAAGTTGAAAACAACTTGTACATTCATTTTCGGTGTTTGAAATTGGAATCAACTTGTAGTTTCATTCTTGACTCGTTTCAGCCCGGAAACAACTTGTAGCTTCATTATTGGTAAATTGAAGTTGGAAATAGCTTTTAGCTTATTCTAGACTCGTTTGAAGTTCAAAACAACTTGTAGCTTCATTTTCGGTTGTTTGAAATTGTAATCAACTTGTAGTTTCATTCTTGACTCGTTTGAGCCCGGAAACAACTTGTTGCTTCATTATTGACTAGATTGAAGTTGGAAACAACTTATAGCTTCATTCCAGACTCGTTTGAAGTTGAAACAACTTGTACATTCATTTTCGGTTGTTTGAAATTGGAATCGACTTGTAGTGTCATTCTTGACTCGTTTGAGCCTGGAAACAACTTGTAGCTTCATTATTGACTAGATTGAAGTTGGAAACAACTTGTAGCTTCATTCCAGACTCGTTTGAAGTTAAAAACAACTTGTAGCTTCATTTTCGGTTGTTTGAAATTGTAATCAACTTGTAGTTTCATTCTTGGCTCGTTTGAGCCCGGAAACAACTTGTTGCTTCATTATTGACTAGATTGAAGTTGGAAACAACTTGTAGCTTCATTTCAGACTCGTTTGAAGTTGAAAACAACTTGTACATACATTTTCGGTTGTTTGAAATTGGAATCAACTTGTAGTTTCATTCTTGACTCGTTTGAGCCTGGAAACAACTTGTAGCTTCATTATTGACTAGATTGAAGTTGGAAACAACTTGTAGCTTCATTCCAGACTCGTTTGAATTTGAAAAAAAACTTGTAGCTTCATTTTCGGTTGTTTCAGATTGCAATCGACTTGTAGTTTCATTCTTGACTCGTCTGAGCCGGGAAACAACTTGTAGCTTCATTATTGACTAGATTGAAGTTGGAAACAACTTGTAGCTTCATCCCAGACTCGTTTAAAGTTGAAAACAACTTGTACATTCATTTTCGGTTGTTTGAAATTGGAATCAACTTGTAGTTTCATTCTTGACTCGTTTCAGCCCGGAAACAACTTGTAGCTTCATTATTGGTAAATTGAAGTTCGAAATAGCTTTTAGCTTTATTCTAGACTCGTTTGAAGTTCAAAACAACTTGTAGCTTCATTTTCGGTTGTTTGAAATTGTAATCAACTTGTAGTTTCATTCTTGACTCGTTTGAGCCCGGAAACAACTTGTTGCTTCATTATTGACTAGATTGAAGTTGGAAACAACTTATAGCTTCATTCCAGACTCGTTTGAAGTTGAAAACAACTTGTACATTCATTTTCGGTTGTTTGAAATTGGAATCGACTTGTAGTGTCATTCTTGACTCGTTTGAGCCTGGAAACAACTTGTAGCTTCATTATTGACTAGATTGAAGTTGGAAACAACTTGTAGCTTCATTCCAGACTCGTTTGAAGTTAAAAACAACTTGTAGCTTCATTTTCGGTTGTTCGAAATTGTAATCAACTTGTAGTTTCATTCTTGGATCGTTTGAGCCCGGAAACAACTTGTTGCTTCATTATTGACTAGATTGAAGTTGGAAACAACTTGTAGCTTCATTCCAGACTCGTTTGAAGTTGAAAACAACTTGTACATTCATTTTCGGTTGTTTGAAATTGGAATCAACTTGTAGTTTCATTCTTGACTCGTTTGAGCCTGGAAACAACTTGTAGCTTCATTATTGACTAGATTGAAGTTGGAAACAACTTGTAGCTTCATTCCAGACTCGTTTGAATTTGAAAAAAAACTTGTAGCTTCATTTTCGGTTGTTTCAGATTGCAATCGACTTGTAGTTTCATTCTTGACTCGTCTGAGCCGGGAAACAACTTGTAGCTTCATTATTGACTAGATTGAAGTTGGAAACAACTTGTAGCTTCATTCCAGACTCGTTTGAAGTTAAAAACAACTTGTAGCTTCATTTTCATTTTTGTTTGAAATTGTAATCAACTTGTAGTTTCATTCTTGACTCGCTTGAGCCCGGAAACAACTTGTTGCTTCATTATTGACTAGATTGAAGTTGGAAACAACTTGTAGCTTCATTCCAGACTCGTTTGAAGTTGAAAACAACTTGTACATTCATTTTCGGTTGTTTGAAATTGGAATCAACTTGTAGTTTCATTCTTGACTCGTTTGAGCCCGGAAACAACTTGTAGCTTCATTATTGGTAGATTGAAGTTGGAAACAACTTGTACCTTCATTCCACACTCGTTTGAAGTTAAAAACAACTTGTAGCTTCATTTTCGGTTGTTTGAAATTGTAATCGACTTGTAGTTTCATTCTTGACTCGTTTGAGCCCTGAAACAAGTTGTAGCTTCATTATTGACTAGATTGAAGTTGGAAACAACTTGTTGCTTCATTCCAGACTCGTTTGAATTTGAAAAAAAACTTGTAGCTTCATTTTCGGTTGTTTCAGATTGCAATCGACTTGTAGTTTCATTCTTGACTCGTCTGAGCCGGGAAACAACTTGTAGCTTCATTATTGACTAGATTGAAGTTGGAAACAACTTGTAGCTTCATCCCAGACTCGTTTAAAGTTGAAAACAACTTGTACATTCATTTTCGGTTGTTTGAAATTGGAATCAACTTGTAGTTTCATTCTTGACTCGTTTCAGCCCGGAAACAACTTGTAGCTTCATTATTGGTAAATTGAAGTTGGAAATAGCTTTTAGCTTTATTCTAGACTCGTTTGAAGTTCAAAACAACTTGTAGCTTCATTTTCGGTTGTTTGAAATTGTAATCAACTTGTAGTTTCATTCTTGACTCGTTTGAGCCCGGAAACAACTTGTTGCTTCATTATTGACTAGATTGAAGTTGGAAACAACTTATAGCTTCATTCCAGACTCGTTTGAAGTTGAAAACAACTTGTACATTCATTTTCGGTTGTTTGAAATTGGAATCGACTTGTAGTGTCATTCTTGACTCGTTTGAGCCTGGAAACAACTTGTAGCTTCATTATTGACTAGATTGAAGTTGGAAACAACTTGTAGCTTCATTCCAGACTCGTTTGAAGTTAAAAACAACTTGTAGCTTCATTTTCGGTTGTTTGAAATTGTAATCAACTTGTAGTTTCATTCTTGGCTCGTTTGAGCCCGGAAACAACTTGTTGCTTCATTATTGACTAGATTGAAGTTGGAAACAACTTGTAGCTTCATTTCAGACTCGTTTGAAGTTGAAAACAACTTGTACATTCATTTTCGGTTGTTTGAAATTGGAATCAACTTGTAGTTTCATTCTTGACTCGTTTGAGCCTGGAAACAACTTGTAGCTTCATTATTGACTAGATTGAAGTTGGAAACAACTTGTAGCTTCATTCCAGACTCGTTTGAATTTGAAAAAAAACTTGTAGCTTCATTTTCGGTTGTTTCAGATTGCAATCGACTTGTAGTTTCATTCTTGACTCGTCTGAGCCGAGAAACAACTTGTAGCTTCATTATTGACTAGATTGAAGTTGGAAACAACTTGTAGCTTCATCCCAGACTCGTTTAAAGTTGAAAACAACTTGTACATTCATTTTCGGTTGTTTGAAATTGGAATCAACTTGTAGTTTCATTCTTGACTCGTTTCAGCCCGGAAACAACTTGTAGCTTCATTATTGGTAAATTGAAGTTGGAAATAGCTTTTAGCTTTATTCTAGACTCGTTTGAAGTTCAAAACAACTTGTAGCTTCATTTTCGGTTGTTTGAAATTGTAATCAACTTGTAGTTTCATTCTTGACTCGTTTGAGCCCGGAAACAACTTGTTGCTTCATTATTGACTAGATTGAAGTTGGAAACAACTTATAGCTTCATTCCAGACTCGTTTGAAGTTGAAAACAACTTGTACATTTATTTTCGGTTGTTTGAAATTGGAATCGACTTGTAGTGTCATTCTTGACTCGTTTGAGCCTGGAAACAACTTGTAGCTTCATTATTGACTAGATTGAAGTTGGAAACAACTTGTAGCTTCATTCCAGACTCGTTTGAAGTTAAAAACAACTTGTAGCTTCATTTTCGGTTGTTTGAAATTGTAATCAACTTGTAGTTTCATTCTTGGCTCGTTTGAGCCCGGAAACAACTTGTTGCTTCATTATTGACTAGATTGAAGTTGGAAACAACTTGTAGCTTCATTTCAGACTCGTTTGAAGTTGAAAACAACTTGTACATTCATTTTCGGTTGTTTGAAATTGGAATCAACTTGTAGTTTCATTCTTGACTCGTTTGAGCCTGGAAACAACTTGTAGCTTCATTATTGACTAGATTGAAGTTGGAAACAACTTGTAGCTTCATTCCAGACTCGTTTGAATTTGAAAAAAAACTTGTAGCTTCATTTTCGGTTGTTTCAGATTGCAATCGACTTGTAGTTTCATTCTTGACTCGTCTGAGCCGGGAAACAACTTGTAGCTTCATTATTGACTAGATTGAAGTTGGAAACAACTTGTAGCTTCATTTCAGACTCGTTTGAAGTTAAAAACAACTTGTAGCTTCATTTTCATTTTTGTTTGAAATTGTAATCAACTTGTAGTTTCATTCTTGACTCGTTTGAGCCCGGAAACAACTTGTAGCTTCATTATTGACTAGATTGAAGTTGGAAACAACTTGTAGCTTCATTCCAGACTCGTTTGAAGTTAAAAACAACTTGTAGCTTCATTTTCGGTTGTTTGAAATTGTAATCAACTTGTAGTTTCATTCTTGGCTCGTTTGAGCCCGGAAACAACTTGTTGCTTCATTATTGACTAGATTGAAGTTGGAAACAACTTGTAGCTTCATTCCAGACTCGTTTGAAGTTGAAAACAACTTGTACATTCATTTTCGGTTGTTTGAAATTGGAATCAACTTGTAGTTTCATTCTTGACTCGTTTGAGCCTGGAAACAACTTGTAGCTTCATTATTGACTAGATTGAAGTTGGAAACAACTTGTAGCTTCATTCCAGACTCGTTTGAATTTGAAAAAAAATTTGTAGCTTCATTTTCGGTTGTTTCAGATTGCAATCGACCTGTAGTTTCATTCTTGACTCGTCTGAGCCGGGAAACAACTTGTAGCTTCATTATTGACTAGATTGAAGTTGGAAACAACTTGTAGCTTCATTCCAGACTCGTTTGAAGTTGAAAACAACTTGTACATTCATTTTCGGTTGATTGAAATTGGAATCAACTTGTAGTTTCATTCTTGACTCGTTTGAGCCCGGAAACAACTTGTAGCTTCATTCCAGACTCGTTTGAAGTTAAAAACAACTTGTAGCTTCATTTTCGGTTGTTTGAAATTGTAATCAACTTGTAGTTTCATTCTTGGCTCGTTTGAGCCCAGAAACAACTTGTTGCTTCATTATTGACTAGATTGAAGTTGGAAACAACTTGTAGCTTCATTTCAGACTCGTTTGAAGTTGAAAACAACTTGTACATTCATTTTCGGTTGTTTGAAATTGGAATCAACTTGTAGTTTCATTCTTGACTCGTTTGAGCCTGGAAACAACTTGTAGCTTCATTATTGACTAGATTGAAATTGGAAACAACTTGTAGCTTCATTCCAGACTCGTTTGAATTTGAAAAAAAACTTGTAGCTTCATTTTCGGTTGTTTCAGATTGCAATCGACTTGTAGTTTCATTCTTGACTCGTCTGAGCCGGGAAACAACTTGTAGCTTCATTATTGACTAGATTGAAGTTGGAAACAACTTGTAGCTTCATTCCAGACTCGTTTGAAGTTAAAAACAACTTGTAGCTTCATTTTCATTTTTGTTTGAAATTGTAATCAACTTGTAGTTTCATTCTTGACTCGTTTGAGCCCGGAAACAACTTGTAGCTTCATTATTGACTAGATTGAAGTTGGAAACAACTTGTAGCTTCATTCCAGACTCGTTTGAAGTTAAAAACAACTTGTAGCTTCATTTTCGGTTGTTTGAAATTGTAATCAACTTGTAGTTTCATTCTTGGCTCGTTTGAGCCCGGAAACAACTTGTTGCTTCATTATTGACTAGATTGAAGTTGGAAACAACTTGTAGCTTCATTCCAGACTCGTTTGAAGTTGAAAACAACTTGTACATTCATTTTCGGTTGTTTGAAATTGGAATCAACTTGTAGTTTCATTTTTGACTCGTTTGAGCCTGGAAACAACTTGTAGCTTCATTATTGACTAGATTGAAGTTGGAAACAACTTGTAGCTTCATTCCAGACTCGTTTGAATTTGAAAAAAAATTTGTAGCTTCATTTTCGGTTGTTTCAGATTGCAATCGACCTGTAGTTTCATTCTTGACTCGTCTGAGCCGGGAAACAACTTGTAGCTTCATTATTGACTAGATTGAAGTTGGAAACAACTTGTAGCTTCATTCCAGACTCGTTTGAAGTTGAAAACAACTTGTACATTCATTTTCGGTTGATTGAAATTGGAATCAACTTGTAGTTTCATTCTTGGCTCGTTTGAGCCCAGAAACAACTTGTTGCTTCATTATTGACTAGATTGAAGTTGGAAACAACTTGTAGCTTCATTTCAGACTCGTTTGAAGTTGAAAACAACTTGTACATTCATTTTCGGTTGTTTGAAATTGGAATCAACTTGTAGTTTCATTCTTGACTCGTTTGAGCCTGGAAACAACTTGTAGCTTCATTATTGACTAGATTTAAATTGGAAACAACTTGTAGCTTCATTCCAGACTCGTTTGAATTTGAAAAAAAACATGTAGCTTCATTTTCGGTTGTTTCAGATTGCAATCGACTTGTAGTTTCATTCTTGACTCGTCTGAGCCGGGAAACAACTTGTAGCTTCATTATTGACTAGATTGAAGTTGGAAACAACTTGTAGCTTCATTCCAGACTCGTTTGAAGTTAAAAACAACTTGTAGCTTCATTTTCATTTTTGTTTGAAATTGTAATCAACTTGTAGTTTCATTCTTGACTCGTTTGAGCCCGGAAACAACTTGTAGCTTCATTATTGACTAGATTGAAGTTGGAAACAACTTGTAGCTTCATTCCAGACTCGTTTGAAGTTAAAAACAACTTGTAGCTTCATTTTCGGTTGTTTGAAATTGTAATCAACTTGTAGTTTCATTCTTGGCTCGTTTGAGCCCGGAAACAACTTGTTGCTTCATTATTGACTAGATTGAAGTTGGAAACAACTTGTAGCTTCATTCCAGACTCGTTTGAAGTTGAAAACAACTTGTACATTCATTTTCGGTTGTTTGAAATTGGAATCAACTTGTAGTTTCATTTTTGACTCGTTTGAGCCTGGAAACAACTTGTAGCTTCATTATTGACTAGATTGAAGTTGGAAACAACTTGTAGCTTCATTCCAGACTCGTTTGAATTTGAAAAAAAATTTGTAGCTTCATTTTCGGTTGTTTCAGATTGCAATCGACCTGTAGTTTCATTCTTGACTCGTCTGAGCCGGGAAACAACTTGTAGCTTCATTATTGACTAGATTGAAGTTGGAAACAACTTGTAGCTTCATTCCAGACTCGTTTGAAGTTGAAAACAACTTGTACATTCATTTTCGGTTGATTGAAATTGGAATCAACTTGTAGTTTCATTCTTGACTCGTTTGAGCCCGGAAACAACTTGTAGCTTCATTCCAGACTCGTTTGAAGTTAAAAACAACTTGTAGCTTCATTTTCGGTTGTTTGAAATTGTAATCAACTTGTAGTTTCATTCTTGGCTCGTTTGAGCCCGGAAACAACTTGTTGCTTCATTATTGACTAGATTGAAGTTAGAAACAACTTGTAGCTTCATTTCAGACTCGTTTGAAGTTGAAAACAACTTGTACATTCATTTTCGGTTGTTTGAAATTGGAATCAACTTGTAGTTTCATTCTTGACTCGTTTGAGCCTGGAAACAACTTGTAGCTTCATTATTGACTAGATTGAAGTTGGAAACAACTTGTAGCTTCATTCCAGACTCGTTTGAATTTGAAAAAAAACTTGTAGCTTCATTTTCGGTTGTTTCAGATTGCAATCGACTTGTAGTTTCATTCTTGACTCGTCTGAGCCGGGAAACAACTTGTAGCTTCATTATTGACTAGATTGAAGTTGGAAACAACTTGTAGCTTCATTCCAGACTCGTTTGAAGTTAAAAACAACTTGTAGCTTCATTTTCATTTTTGTTTGAAATTGTAATCAACTTGTAGTTTCATTCTTGACTCGTTTGAGCCCGGAAACAACTTGTAGCTTCATTATTGACTAGATTGAAGTTGGAAACAACTTGTAGCTTCATTCCAGACTCGTTTGAAGTTAAAAACAACTTGTAGCTTCATTTTCGGTTGTTTGAAATTGTAATCAACTTGTAGTTTCATTCTTGGCTCGTTTGAGCCCGGAAACAACTTGTTGCTTCATTATTGACTAGATTGAAGTTGGAAACAACTTGTAGCTTCATTCCAGACTCGTTTGAAGTTGAAAACAACTTGTACATTCATTTTCGGTTGTTTGAAATTGGAATCAACTTGTAGTTTCATTCTTGACTCGTTTGAGCCTGGAAACAACTTGTAGCTTCATTATTGACTAGATTGAAGTTGGAAACAACTTGTAGCTTCATTCCAGACTCGTTTGAATTTGAAAAAAAATTTGTAGCTTCATTTTCGGTTGTTTCAGATTGCAATCGACCTGTAGTTTCATTCTTGACTCGTCTGAGCCGGGAAACAACTTGTAGCTTCATTATTGACTAGATTGAAGTTGGAAACAACTTGTAGCTTCATTCCAGACTCGTTTGAAGTTGAAAACAACTTGTACATTCATTTTCGGTTGTTTGAAATTGGAATCAACTTGTAGTTTCATTCTTGACTCGTTTGAGCCTGGAAACAACTTGTAGCTTCATTATTGACTAGATTGAAGTTGGAAACAACTTGTAGCTTCATTCTAGACTCGTTTGAAGTTGAAAACAACTTGTAGCTTCATTTTCGGTTGTTTGAAATTGGAATAAACTTGTAGTTTCATTCTTGACTCGTTTGAGCCTGGAAACAACTTGTAGCTTCATTATTGGTAGATTGAAGTTGGAAACAAGTTTTAGCTTTATTCCAGACTCGTTTGTAGTTAAAAACAACTTGTAGCTTCATTTTCGGTTGTTTGAAATTGTAATCAACTTGTAATTTCATTCTTGACTCGTTTGAGCCCGGAAACAACTTGTAGCTTCATTATTGACTAGGTTGAAGTTGGAAACAACTTGTTGCTTCATTCCAGACTCGTTTGAATTTGAAAAAAAACTTGTAGCTTCATTTTCGGTTGTTTCAGATTGCAATCGACTTGTAGTTTCATTCTTGACTCGTCTGAGCCGGGAAACAACTTGTAGCTTCATTATTGACTAGATTGAAGTTGGAAACAACTTGTAGCTTCATTCCAGACTCGTTTGAATTTGAAAAAAAATTTGTAGCTTCATTTTCGGTTGTTTCATATTGCAATCGACCTGTAGTTTCATTCTTGACTTGTCTGAGCCGGGAAACAACTTGTAGCTTCATTATTGACTAGATTGAAGTTGGAAACAACTTGTAGCTTCATTCCAGACTCGTTTGAAGTTGAAAACAACTTGTACATTCATTTTCGGTTGATTGAAATTGGAATCAACTTGTAGTTTCATTCTTGACTCGTTTGAGCCCGGAAACAACTTGTAGCTTCATTCCAGACTCGTTTGAAGTTGAAAACAACTTGTAGCTTCATTTTCGGTTGTTTGAAATTGTAATCAACTTGTAGTTTCATTCTTGACTCTTTTGAGCCCGGAAACAACTTGTAGCTTCATTATTGACTAGATTGAATTTGGAAACAACTTGTAGCTTCATTCTAGACTCGTTTGAAGTTGAAAACAACTTTTACATTCATTTTCGGTTGTTTGAAATTGGAATCAACTTGTAGTTTCATTCTTGACTCGTTTGAGCCCGGAAACAACTTGTAGCTTCATTATTGGTAGATTGAAGTTGGAAACAACTTGTACCTTCATTCCACACTCGTTTGAAGTTAAAAACAACTTGTAGCTTCATTTTCGGTTGTTTGAAATTGTAATCGACTTGTAGTTTCATTCTTGACTCGTTTGAGCCCGGAAACAACTTGTAGCTTCATTATTGACTAGATTGAAGTTGGAAACAACTTGTTGCTTCATTCCAGACTCGTTTGAATTTGAAAAAAAACTTGTAGCTTCATTTTCGGTTGTTTCAGATTGCAATCGACCTGTAGTTTCATTCTTGACTCGTCTGAGCCGGGAAACAACTTGTAGCTTCATTATTGACTAGATTGAAGTTGGAAACAACTTGTAGCTTCATTCCAGACTCGTTTGAAGTTGAAAACAACTTGTACATTCATTTTCGGTTGATTGAAATTGGAATCAACTTGTAGTTTCATTCTTGACTCGTTTGAGCCCGGAAACAACTTGTAGCTTCATTCCAGACTCGTTTGAAGTTAAAAACAACTTGTAGCTTCATTTTCGGTTGTTTGATTGTTAGATATAATTGATGATTACTAATGTTCTTAAAGTTTGTTTTAGAACAGGAATCATCAGAGTTTAATATGGAAGCTGATCAGAGTTTAGTAAAGTCTGACAGAGTTTGATAAAGTCTGACAGAGTTTGATAAAGTCTGATCAGAGTTTACATAGTCAAGACTCGACAGAGTTTACACGTGGAGAAAGCTCAGAAGCGGATATACTTCAAGGAAGGATAGAAGCGGAGGAGTGATTTGCTGACTATGGAAACTAAACAGAAAACTGGAGCAATCTTTGATTGATAGAATTCATAGCTGATTTATAGGATATCAAATCAGAGATTGATTTTGTAACAGTGTCTATATAAACACAGATTAGGGTTACTCTATATGAGTTGAGTTATCGAGTATATTTTACAGAACCCTAGCAGCTCTTAGTGATACATTATAAATTACTGAGAGAGTTTTTGTAACCATTTTCAAGCTTTGTGAATAAGAGTTTACTGCTTTCAAGCTCTTATATTGTCTTACTGTGTTACAGATTGTGATCACTATATCAGATTATATAGTGAAGTTATAGGACCTAACAAGTGGTATCAGAGCCAGCTCTGTTAAGATTACTACAGTGAGATCTTAAACACAATCATGTCTGAAAAATCACAAGCTTCATCCTTTAGAGTTCCAATCCTTAAGGCATCTGAATATCCAGTCTGGAAAGAGAGAATGATAATATTCTTAGACTCTGTTGATCCAGAATATCTTGACAGGATCTTTGATGGACCACATATGCCCACCAAGCTCTCTGTTGGGCTTGCTGATGAACCTCAGAAGATGGTTCCAAAAGAAAAGAAAGATTATACCCCTGAGGACATCCTGTCAATTAGTAAAGACTCAAAGGTGAAACACCTTTTGCACAGTGCCCTTGACAATGCAATGTCTAATAGGGTAATTGGGTGCAAAACTGCTAAACAAATCTGGGATGCTCTGGAAACCAGATGTCAAGGAACTCAGGCCATTAAGAAAAACAGAAAAACAATCCTTACACAGGAGTATGAGCACTTTGACTCAAAATCTGGTGAGTCTCTGACAGATCTGTATGACAAATTTGTCAAACTGTTGAATGACTTATCTCTGGTGGACAAGGAATATGATCTTGAAGACTCAAATCTCAAATTCCTTCTGGCTCTTCCTGAAAAATGGGATTTGAAAGTCACCACAATAAGAGACAATCTTGATCTTGGAGAAATGTCTCTTGATGATGTTTATGGAAGACTGAAGACTCATGAACTTGAAATGGAGCAAAGGAGCAAACGTCATGGAGGAAAATCAAAGTCTGTTGCTCTGAAAGTTCAAGAAGAAGCTGCTAAGAGCAAAGGAAAAGCTCATGTCACAAAGTCTGACATTGAGTCATCAAACTCTGATGACTCAAACTCTGATGTTCCCTCAGACTCTGAAGAAAGTGATGATGAGATGATGCAGTTAGCAGCATTGATGGTGAAAAGCTTCAAGAAGTTGGCCTACAAAAAGTTCAACAAAGGCAAAAGTTTTTCAAGGAAAGACAGAAACTCTGACAGAGTTTATGACAAGAAGAACTTTAAGAAGAATGAGGGCAAAGAAGGAAAAGCTGGAAAAGCTGACAAGTATACCTGTTTCAACTGTGGTGAAAAGGGACACTTTGCATCTGAATGCAAGAAAGCCAAGAAGGAAAAAGAAAAGGCCTTTATCACCAAGAAAGGAAACTGGACAGATACTTCTGATTCAGAAGAAGAAGTCAATTATGCTCTGATGGCAAACACTGACAACAACTCTGAATCTCCTGCTAAGGTACCTCATTCTACTCTTGCCTTTGATACTGAAGATATAACTGAGTTAAGATTGTTTCTTAAAACTTTGCATACCAGCTTTAGAGATCAGACTTTAGAAAATGAAAGATTAAAATCTGAAACTCTAAGTGTAAAGAAAAGGAATGATTATCTAGAAAAAGAATTAGTTCAGATGTTGGAAGTTCAGAAAGAAAGAGATGATGCTGTCATTGTCAAAGATGAATTATTAAAGAGGTATGCATCTCTTCAATCAGAACTTGCTAAGGAAAGGGAAATTATTAAAACATGGACTAATTCAGGCAAAACTACTCAGGATATCTTAGGTAGTGGAAACTGGAAGAAGGGACTAGGTTACACTGATAACTCAGAAGCTGAGTCATCAAAAACAGAGTTTATTAAAACTCAAAAACCTAAGGTTAAACCTGTCAAATTTGTTGTTGAATCCTCTAAGTCTAAACAGAGTAGACCAAAATCAGAGATTAACAAAAATTTAAATTCTGATAAGCCCAAACAGGTTAACATAGGACTGATGACTCAGAAACAGCTTAAACACAAGCTTAAAGAAGTAAAGTCTGATGACAAAAACAAGGAGCCTAGGAAGAACAGAAATGGCAAGATTGGAATAGACAAGAGTAATAACTACATGCCTGTTCCAAATGCACCTAGGAAGACATGCCATAACTGTGGTAATACTAATCATCTTGCTAATTTTTGCAGGAAGAACAAGGACATTAACTCTTTACCTAAAAAGTCTGGAGTTAGAAAAAGCAGTATTAGATATAAACCACAAGATCCATGTTTTCATTGTGGTAGTTTATGGCATTCTATTTATACTTGCAAAGAATATCATAGTTTGTATTATGATTATTATCAATTGAAACCTTCTTTGAAGAAGTTTAATAAAAGCTCTGCAAGTACAAAATCTGTTTCTAGTACAAACTCTGTTGCAAAGTCTGTTAGCTCAAACTCTGATAATAATACCGCTGCAAAAGCTAACAAACTTAATAAGGCCAAGGGATCCAAGCAAGTCTGGGTCCTTAAAACTAACAATTAGTGGTCTTTGTGATTGCAGGGCAACAGGAAGAATATTCTAGTCTTGGACAGTGGATGTTCAGGACACATGACTGGAAATAAGTCCCTGCTGTCAGAGTTTGTGGAGAAGCCTGGCCCAAGTGTTTCTTATGGAGATGGCAACATAGGAAGGACTCTGGGATATGGCAACATCAATCTTGGAAATGTCATCATATCAAATGTAGCTCTTGTTCAAGGGCTAAAACACAATTTACTCTCTGTCAGTCAAATCTGTGACAGAGGATATCATGTTGATTTCTATGAAGAACACAGTGAGATAGTAAGCAAGTCAACAGGCAAAGTGGCAGTGATCGCTCACAGACATGGGAATATTTATGAAATCCACTTGCCTACAAACTCTGAAGGAAAAGCAATCTGCTTGTCTACAAGGATCTCTGCAGAAGAAAGTTGGAAGTGGCATAAGAAGCTCTCACACCTAAACTTCAACTCCATAAATGAGCTTATAAAGAAAAAGCTTGTGAGAGGACTCCCTGAATCACTACTTACATCTGATGGATTATGTGATTCATGTCAAAAGGCCAAGCAGAGAAAGACATCCTTCAAGAGTAAGACTGAATTCTCAATAAAGAAACCATATCATCTTCTACATGTTGATCTATTTGGACCAGTTAATGTACCATCTATTGCAAGGAAGAAATATGCTCTTGTCATTGTTGATGAGTATACCAGATACACTTGGGTATATTTTCTTCACTCTAAAGATGAAACAGCCTTGCATCTGATGGATCATGTGACACAACTGGACCATGGATCTAAAGACAAAGTGAAGATCATTAGAAGTGATAATGGAACTGAGTTCAGAAATTCAACAATGGAAGAGTTCTGCAAAGAAAGAGGTGTAGTGCAACAATTCTCTGCACCTGGTACACCACAGCAAAATGGTGTAGTTGAAAGGAAAAACAGGACTCTTATAGAAGCTGCCAGAACTATGCTTGATGAGGCTAAATTGCCTACTTATTTCTGGGCAGAAGCTGTTCAAACAGCCTGTTTCACTCAAAATGCAACCTTGATTAATAAGCATGGCAAGACCCCATATGAGATGGTGAAGAAAAAGAAGCCAAATCTGAAGTATTTTCATATATTTGGGTGCAAATGCTTTGTCTTGAAGACTCATCCAGAACAGCTTACCAAGTTTGATCTAAAAGCTGATGAAGGCATCTTTGTAGGTTATCCTCTGATAACAAAGGCCTTCAGAGTCTACAATCTAAGAACCAAGGTGATCATGGAATCCATACATGTGTCATTTGATGACAAGAAAATCATGGGCTTAACTGATATGGATGATCATGAAGAACTGCATTTTGAAAATGAAGAAATATTCTCTGATTCGATAAACTCTGATGAGCAGTCAAACTCTGACTGTGAAAAAGATACAGCAAACTCTGATGAAAATTTACAAGTTCATGATGGTGGAGCACTTGCTGAGGGGGAGCATCAGAATGTTTCAGACTCTACCCAAGATTCCTCAGAGAATGCTGACTCAAACTCATCAGAGAATACTGATTCAAACTCTGATAGCACAAATACAGGGGGAGCTACAGAGAATAATCAACAGAATCAAGAGAGCATGGATCAAGGGGGAGGATCCAATGATGAAAATGGTCAACTTCCACATGCTAGGAAGTGGACAAAATCTCACACACCTGATTTAATAATTGGAAATCCAGAAGCAGGTGTGCAAACAAGGACAGCTACAGCAAATGAGTGTTTACATCATTGCTTTCTGTCTCAAACTGAACCAAAGAAAGTGGAGGAAGCTCTTCAAGATGCTGACTGGATTCAAGCCATGCAAGAGGAGCTAAATGAGTTTGAGAGAAACAAAGTATGGACCCTAGTACCAAGACCTAAAGACAGATCCATAGTTGGTACAAAATGGGTGTTCAGAAACAAAACTGACAGTGAGGGTGTCATTACAAGAAATAAAGCAAGGCTTGTGGCAAAAGGGTATTCACAACAGGAAGGTATTGATTATGATGAGACATTTGCTCCAGTTGCAAGATTGGAGGCAATCAGAATCTTTCTGGCCTATGCTGCTCACAAGAAATTCAAAGTATTTCAGATGGATGTCAAAAGTGCTTTTCTAAATGGGAAACTGGATGAAGAGGTATATGTTGAACAACCTCCAGGTTTTGTGGATCCAAAACATCCAGACTATGTCTACAGGTTGGACAAAGCACTTTATGGACTAAAGCAGGCTCCAAGGGCATGGTATGAAACTCTAGCTCAATTTCTTCTTGAAAGTGGATTTACTAGAGGTACCATAGATAAAACTCTGTTTTATTTGAATCATGGCAATGATCTGCTTTTAGTTCAAATCTATGTTGATGACATTATTTTTGGCTCCACTAATGCTAAACTCTGTCAAAGATTTGCCAAGCTCATGCAGTCTAGGTACCAAATGAGCATGATGGGGGAACTCAGTTATTTTCTGGGTTTACAAGTTGAACAGACTGAAGCTGGGATTTTTATAAATCAAGCCAAGTATACCAGAAATCTTTTAAAGAAATTTGGTATGCAAGACAGTTCTGCTGCAACTACTCCTATGGCAACAGCAACAAAACTAGACAAAGATACTGGTGCATCAGTGGATATCACAAACTATAGAGGAATGATTGGATCATTGCTTTATCTGACTGCAAGTAGACCAGACATTATGTATGCCACATGTCTATGTGCAAGATTTCAGGCAGATCCAAGAGAACCTCATCTGATTGCAGTAAAGAGGATATTCAGATATCTCAAGGGAACCACATCATTGGGACTATGGTACCCTAGAGAATCAGATTTTAGTCTTATTGGATACTCTGATGCAGATTTTGCAGGTTGCAAAATTGACAGGAAAAGCACAAGTGGGAGTTGTCAATTTCTGGGTGGAAGACTAGTTTCTTGGTACAGTAAGAAGCAGAAGTCCATCTCAACATCAACAGCAGAATCAGAGTATATTGCTGCAGGCAGCTGTTGTGCTCAAATTCTTTGGATGAAGAATCAACTGTTGGACTATGGGTTATCCTTCTCTAAAATTCCTATTTATTGTGATAACCAAAGTGCTATTGCTATGACAGGAAATCCAGTTCAACATTCTCTGACAAAGCACATCAGTATAAGATATCATTTTATAAGGGAGCATGTGGAGGAAGGAACCATTGAACTTCACTTTGTTCCTACTGAACAGCAGCTAGCAGACATTTTCACCAAGCCATTAAGTGAAGCAACTTTTACTAGGCTGGTGAATGAGCTAGGAATGATATCAGGAACTGAGTAAACATATTGGTTAGATCTTTAAAATTTAACTTGTCAAATTTACCATATGTATTACTCACACATCTGCCATGATATACTCTGATTGATAAAATCTGATGACATTCTCTGATAATATACTCTGTTTGCTTTACTCTGATAACATTCTCTAATAATATTCTCTGATGCTTCTACAACTCTGAATCTTGATAAGTGATCTCATTTTTTTTTATCTTCTCTGAGACAAAACACCTATGTCTCCATGAAGCATGTTCTGAATGAGTAATCATGAATCTCAACTAAGTTCCTTAATCCTGATCTCAATTTTGTGCTACACTAGTTCACACTATGCATGCTGATATCATTGAGACTCTACTACTTCACATATCTTAATTATAAGTGAGACTGATTAATTTAAATTTTCTCTCATATACTAGACAGTGATTATAAACTCTGATGTTTTTATTCCCTGAGACAAAACCCCCTGAAAAATAAGCATGGTACTCCTTTGAGATCTTAGATGTTAATATGACAGTGACTGGGAAGAACCAAACATTTGCTGGTATTAAGTAATTGCTAAGATTTTATAATCTATGGTGACCAGTCACAATCTCTGATTACTGGAGAAATACTAATGCAATAGTATATTTAAAGGTCGTGCCTCACTCACACTGAGAAGCGTCCTGATGAAAAAAAAAAAAAAAAAAAAAAAAAGGGGGTAGATTATTGATTATCTTCAGAGTATGTCCTAGTCTAAGTTTTGAGAGTTTGAATAAATTATTCAAAGTCTACCTTATAATTACGAAATTGTGAAAATTTATATTCTCTGATTTAACATGACCACACACATTTCACAAGCACATTATTGAGCTATGGATTTCAGAACAAACTCTGATTTATTGATGAATATTCTGAAAATTATGTCTTTATTCTGAGGTTCGCAGAAATTTAATTTCTTTGTCTTAAATCTCAGAGTTTAAAAATTCGAGAGATTTAATCTTGATTTTTTTCTCAAATATTCAGAGAATGTGAAGAGAATGTGTTTCAAACGGATGTATTATTAGTGGGTTTACATGCAAAACATTTTAATAGGAGAACGTGTAATCAGCATTTATTACTGCGCATGTTTTACTGCAATCATGATTACTACTCTCGTTTCTCCATCCCACTAACACTCATCTACCAGTTACATTTTGACAGGTGTCTGATTGAACAAAAAGCCCATGCGTGCTCAGTTCAACAAAATCTGAAGAGTTTTTCAGATCAGATTTTATTGCTTATTATTCACCTTCTAAACAAAACTCTTACACTCTGTTCTCTGAAATTCAAATCGTCGTCTACACATTTCCTCAAACATCTTCTTTTCATAATCTCTGTTCTAATGGCCACTACAGCTTTTATCTTGGCAGGTGTTGAATTCGTTCCTAATAACTATGCAGCCATCCTTGACACTGCTGAAGCCCCAAGGGATTATCATCCCTTTCAGCGATTCTTGGCACAAAGTGTCATCGGTACCGCTCTCACCGCTCCTGCAAGACTTTCAGGAAGCCAAATCATCAGCTTTTGGAAGACGGGTGCATATGACAATGGTGGTGCAGATGGATCACCATCAATTGTGTTTTCCTATGACGGGGAGGAGTATGCAGTTACTCCAGCAACAGTTCGTCAGGCACTTAACTTGCCAGAACATTCTGCGTACATTACCAATGGAGATGCAAATCTCAGATCAATGATGCTTGAATTGGGGTACTACGAATCTCTGGATAAACTGGGTCAGTTGAAGCGTCCATGGCTCAATAAGGAGTGGAGTTTTTTCTTTGATTGCGTTACCAGAGCTTTCCAGAAGAAATCTACAAACTGGGATGCTATTCCAATGGACATGCTACAAATCGGGTATTCTCTGATCTATTCTACTGCTTTTGATTTTGGTAGATTAGTTCTTAGAAATATTGGTGAAAGAATGCTTGAGAACAGGAATGTTATATATTTCTCAAGATTTTGCCAATTGTTGTTTAATGCCACTGTTGGAGAAGTGGATTTTGATGCTGCAGATGAGATCAAACCTTTTAAACTTCATAAAAGGGCTTTTAAGGATCTCATATCTAAAGATGAGAAGAGACCAGTTCTCAGGCCTCTGCAAATCCCAGCTCCTTTCAGAGCAAGGCTGAACCTTCCTCAGGCACCACAACAACAGCCTCAACAACCTCAACCACAACATCCAACCTCTCCCACAATCACCAGAAAACAAAGATCATCAACTACAAAACCATCCAAATCTACAAAGTCTGATGACCAACCCTCTACAACCAAAACCAGAACCTCTGTTGATACACAAGTTCTAAAGACAAAGTCTGATAAACCAGCAAACTCTGATGCTGCAAACTCTGATAATGTCCACAATGAAGTTGCTTCTCCTCCAAAGCAGAAGAAAAGAAGAAGACTTGTTGCAGCATATGAATATGATGATCTAGAAACTGCACAAGTTGCAAACTCTGAACCTACTCCTACAACAGTCTCTGAACCTGTTCAAGTCAGTCCTCAAAAGCCAGCTCGATTCAAAAGAAGGGCTAACAAGCCTGCAAGAGCAAAAGTTCCAATTACTGAAATCACAGATTTCACAGTTGAGGAAGAACAAACACCATCAACTCCAGTAGCTGAAAATTCTCAAGCTCTGATGGTGCTTCCTATCACAGCTGTTCCTTTGCAATCTCCTACAGCATCTTCTACTTCATCTGAGGTAGATGAAGAAATTGTTTGCAAGGAACCTACCACAACTGAAGCTGGAGCAAATATGGCTGATCTTCATACTCCAGTATCTGATCATGGACCTTCTACTCAAATTCCTACTTCTCCAATGAAAATTCCAGAAGGTGCCATAGTTCATGATACAGCTCCAGACAACTACAGGTCTGATGTAGTTGATGAATCTGACAGGGTAGCTATGGAAGCTCTACAATCTCTTGCTCAGACTGGTGAAGAGACTATCAAATCACAGTCTGAAGCTAAAGGAAAATCTGCTCAAGACAGTGTGGAGAAAGTTGCTGATCCTGTTCCTGATGCTGACAAAGCAAACTCTGAGGCTGATACTGAGGATGATGATAGTTCCTTTGAAAATGATGGAAATGATGGAGTTCCTTTGACTCAACAAAAGTGGGAGTCTACTAGCCAGTATACTGCCAGGCTACAAACTCTGACCACAGACTCTGAGCCACTTCCCAGGGATCTTCAAGTTGATCCTCCAAATGAAGTATGGGATAAACTCTGGTTGAGTCACCAGCATTCCTTGGAAACACCTAAAGCTGAAGAGTTCTTATCTATGGCAGAACAGAAAATTACAAACTCTGATGTTATGTCAAGCCTCAAGGGCACAATTCTATATCTGAAGACATTTCATCCTGCTCATGCCCAGACATCTAAATCAATAGATGGTCTAAGAACAGAGGTGGCAAAAGTCAAGGAGACAAATGAACTGGAAAAGAAGAGGACCATCAATCCTATGAAAGAGAATGTACAGAAGCTGGTAACTGCTAATGAATCTCTGGACAAACGGATGACCATGATTGAATCAAATCAAGAAAAGATGTCCAAACAGCTTGAAGCCATACAAACTTCACTTTCTCTGATCACATCCATATTGATTCCTGATGAGGATGATGTCAAAAAGGGGGAGAGAGTAGCTCAAGTCAAATGCAAGTCTACTACTCAAACTCTGAAGAGGAAGAAGAAGGATGATGATGATGATATTGATGATTTCACCAAGCACAAGAGATTTCAAGCAGGGACTGGTGGAAGAGTTTCAAACTCTGACAGTCAGAAACAATCTAAGCAAAGCACAAAGTCTGGTCCAACTCACAACATCACATCTGGATCTAATCAAAGACCAGTGACTGGATCAGACAAACCCATGACTGATGAAGAGCTTGCTAGATTGGTTTTTGAACAAGAAAATCCAGAAGCAAATTTGAATTTGGAGTTGATTGCTGCAGAGGAAGCTGAGCTGAAAAAGGAACATATTGAAGCCATAAACTCTGGAAAGATCCAAAAGCCTGCAAAGTCAACTACCAAGCCAAAAGAAAAAGGAATACTGATCAAGGAATCTACTGTTGCTGATCAGAGTTTACCAGTCAAAAAGGTATACTCTGAAGATGAATACACCTCCAAGGGTAAAAGCAAAGTAGATGAAAATCTGGAGAAAGGCTGGGAAAAGAAGAAGCCTACAACCTCTGACAAGGATCAAGTTGTGAAGGAAAAGAAAACAGAAGCTGCAATCTCTGAAAAAGCTCATGTTGCAGAACCTCAAAAAGAAAGATTGACCTCTGACACAGCTCAAGTCAATAAGGAAGCAAAGAAAGACACAGTCTCTGACAAAGCTCAAGCTGTGTTCAAACCAACAACTACTCCACTGGCTGGATTTGCAAAGCCTACTCTGATGACTGAAATAAGTTTTGAAAAAGGCTCAATTAAACCATTTTCTCATCAAAAGGCAGGAAGAGATAAAGGAGGGCTGGGATCCAAGTATGAAAAATTTGATCAGAGTATAGGATCAAGACTAGATGACCCCTCATCTCTCTGTGCTCCCAAGATTGGAGTATTGCAAGACAGAATGGACAAACTTGATTCAGTCCAGTTGGTAAAAAATGACAGAGGAGATAATATCCTTATCTACTTCATGTCTGATGGAACAGTGTTTAGAGTACTTGAAGCAGATCTATATGCTAAACACTGGGAAGAATTGAGATATGTATCATACATATTTCAAGTAAAGAACAAGTCAGGACAACACATCTCCAACCTGCTAAAAGATCAAATCAGAAGAAAGATGGGGATTACAGGAAACAAAAATGCTGGACTTTTCATTCCTAAATACCTCAATCATAAAGGACAGCTGGTGGAGATGAAGAAAAATTCAGCAAAGATTGAAACAATAGGTGGAATCAGAACTCTTGCATTTAATGAAGAGTCTGATAAAGCTTACAATATCAGGCTGGATAGGGACTTGAAGAAGAATAAGATCTATGATCTCAGAGCTGCAATTTATCAAACTGGAGTTTCAGATCCAGAGCTGAGAGAGATCAAGAGACAAATGATTACAGTGCTTGAAGAAGCTGAGAAAGAACTCCTCAGAGAGTATCTAAAGACAGCAAATGGAATCTATGCAGCTAAGGAGTAAAGTATCTGTAAGTTTTAAAAGTTTTCTGTTATATAGTTAAACTCTGTTGCATTTGACTTAAATGTTTTGACATCATCAATTATCTGTTAACTTGCACATAACTTATTCATGCACAAGTTGGGGGAGATTGTTAGATATAATTGATGATTACTAATGTTCTTAAAGTTTGTTTTAGAACAGGAATCATCAGAGTTTAATATGGAAGCTGATCAGAGTTTAGTAAAGTCTGACAGAGTTTGATAAAGTCTGACAGAGTTTGATAAAGTCTGATCAGAGTTTACATAGTCAAGACTCGACAGAGTTTACACGTGGAGAAAGCTCAGAAGCGGATATACTTCAAGGAAGGATAGAAGCGGAGGAGTGATTTGCTGACTATGGAAACTAAACAGAAAACTGGAGCAATCTTTGATTGATAGAATTCATAGCTGATTTATAGGATATCAAATCAGAGATTGATTTTGTAACAGTGTCTATATAAACACAGATTAGGGTTACTCTATATGAGTTGAGTTATCGAGTATATTTTACAGAACCCTAGCAGCTCTTAGTGATACATTATAAATTACTGAGAGAGTTTTTGTAACCATTTTCAAGCTTTGTGAATAAGAGTTTACTGCTTTCAAGCTCTTATATTGTCTTACTGTGTTACAGATTGTGATCACTATATCAGATTATATAGTGAAGTTATAGGACCTAACATTGAAATTGTAATCGACTTGTAGTTTCATTCTTGACTCGTTTTAGCCGGGAAACAACTTGTAGCTTCATTATTAACTAGATTGAAGTTGGAAACAACTTGTTGCTTCATTCCAGACTCGTTTGAATTTGAAAAAAAACTTGTAGCTTCATTTTCGGTTGTTTCAGATTGCAATCGACTTGTAGTTTCATTCTTGACTCGTCTGAGCCGGGAAACAACTTGTAGCTTCATTATTGACTAGATTGAAGTTGGAAACAACTTGTAGCTTCATTCCAGACTCGTTTGAAGTTGAAAACAACTTGTACATTCATTTTCGGTTGATTGAAATTGGAATCAACTTGTAGTTTCATTCTTGACTCGTTTGAGCCCGGAAACAACTTGTAGCTTCATTCCAGACTCGTTTGAAGTTGAAAACAACTTGTAGCTTCATTTTCGGTTGTTTGAAATTGTAATCAACTTGTAGTTTCATTCTTGACTCTTTTGAGCCCGGAAACAACTTGTAGCTTCATTATTGACTAGATTGAATTTGGAAACAACTTGTAGCTTCATTCTAGACTCGTTTGAAGTTGAAAACAACTTTTACATTCATTTTCGGTTGTTTGAAATTGGAATAAACTTGTAGTTTCATTCTTGACTCGTTTGAGCCTGGAAACAACTTGTAGCTTCATTATTGGTAGATTGAAGTTGGAAACAAGTTTTAGCTTTATTCCAGACTCGTTTGTAGTTAAAAACAACTTGTAGCTTCATTTTCGGTTGTTTGAAATTGTAATCAACTTGTAATTTCATTCTTGACTCGTTTGAGCCCGGAAACAACCTGTAGCTTCATTATTGACTAGGTTGAAGTTGGAAACAACTTGTTGCTTCATTCCAGACTCGTTTGAATTTGAAAAAAAACTTGTAGCTTCATTTTCGGTTGTTTCAGATTGCAATCGACTTGTAGTTTCATTCTTGACTCGTCTGAGCCGGGAAACAACTTGTAGCTTCATTATTGACTAGATTGAAGTTGGAAACAACTTGTAGCTTCATTCCAGACTCGTTTGAATTTGAAAAAAAATTTGTAGCTTCATTTTCGGTTGTTTCAGATTGCAATCGACCTGTAGTTTCATTCTTGACTTGTCTGAGCCGGGAAACAACTTGTAGCTTCATTATTGACTAGATTGAAGTTGGAAACAACTTGTAGCTTCATTCCAGACTCGTTTGAAGTTGAAAACAACTTGTACATTCATTTTCGGTTGATTGAAATTGGAATCAACTTGTAGTTTCATTCTTGACTCGTTTGAGCCCGGAAACAACTTGTAGCTTCATTCCAGACTCGTTTGAAGTTGAAAACAACTTGTAGCTTCATTTTCGGTTGTTTGAAATTGTAATCAACTTGTAGTTTCATTCTTGACTCTTTTGAGCCCGGAAACAACTTGTAGCTTCATTATTGACTAGATTGAATTTGGAAACAACTTGTAGCTTCATTCTAGACTCGTTTGAAGTTGAAAACAACTTTTACATTCATTTTCGGTTGTTTGAAATTGGAATCAACTTGTAGTTTCATTCTTGACTCGTTTGAGCCCGGAAACAACTTGTAGCTTCATTATTGGTAGATTGAAGTTGGAAACAACTTGTACCTTCATTCCACACTCGTTTGAAGTTAAAAACAACTTGTAGCTTCATTTTCGGTTGTTTGAAATTGTAATCGACTTGTAGTTTCATTCTTGACTCGTTTGAGCCCGGAAACAACTTGTAGCTTCATTATTGACTAGATTGAAGTTGGAAACAACTTGTTGCTTCATTCCAGACTCGTTTGAATTTGAAAAAAAACTTGTAGCTTCATTTTCGGTTGTTTCAGATTGCAATCGACCTGTAGTTTCATTCTTGACTCGTCTGAGCCGGGAAACAACTTGTAGCTTCATTATTGACTAGATTGAAGTTGGAAACAACTTGTAGCTTCATTCCAGACTCGTTTGAAGTTGAAAACAACTTGTACATTCATTTTCGGTTGATTGAAATTGGAATCAACTTGTAGTTTCATTCTTGACTCGTTTGAGCCCGGAAACAACTTGTAGCTTCATTCCAGACTCGTTTGAAGTTAAAAACAACTTGTAGCTTCATTTTCGGTTGTTTGAAATTGTAATCAACTTGTAGTTTCATTCTTGGCTCGTTTGAGCCCGGAAACAACTTGTTGCTTCATTATTGACTAGATTGAAGTTGGAAACAACTTGTAGCTTCATTTCAGACTCGTTTGAAGTTGAAAACAACTTGTACATTCATTTTCGGTTGTTTGAAATTGGAATCAACTTGTAGTTTCATTCTTGACTCGTTTGAGCCTGGAAACAACTTGTAGCTTCATTATTGACTAGATTGAAGTTGGAAACAACTTGTAGCTTCATTCCAGACTCGTTTGAATTTGAAAAAAAACTTGTAGCTTCATTTTCGGTTGTTTCAGATTGCAATCGACTTGTAGTTTCATTCTTGACTCGTCTGAGCCGGGAAACAACTTGTAGCTTCATTATTGACTAGATTGAAGTTGGAAACAACTTGTAGCTTCATTCCAGACTCGTTTGAAGTTAAAAACAACTTGTAGCTTCATTTTCATTTTTGTTTGAAATTGTAATCAACTTGTAGTTTCATTCTTGACTCGTTTGAGCCCGGAAACAACTTGTAGCTTCATTATTGACTAGATTGAAGTTGGAAACAACTTGTAGCTTCATTCCAGACTCGTTTGAAGTTAAAAACAACTTGTAGCTTCATTTTCGGTTGTTTGAAATTGTAATCAACTTGTAGTTTCATTCTTGGCTCGTTTGAGCCCGGAAACAACTTGTTGCTTCATTATTGACTAGATTGAAGTTGGAAACAACTTGTAGCTTCATTCCAGACTCGTTTGAAGTTGAAAACAACTTGTACATTCATTTTCGGTTGTTTGAAATTGGAATCAACTTGTAGTTTCATTCTTGACTCGTTTGAGCCTGGAAACAACTTGTAGCTTCATTATTGACTAGATTGAAGTTGGAAACAACTTGTACCTTCATTCCACACTCGTTTGAAGTTAAAAACAACTTGTAGCTTCATTTTCGGTTGTTTGAAATTGTAATCGACTTGTAGTTTCATTCTTGACTCGTTTGAGCCCGGAAACAACTTGTAGCTTCATTATTGACTAGATTGAAGTTGGAAACAACTTGTTGCTTCATTCCAGACTCGTTTGAATTTGAAAAAAAACTTGTAGCTTCATTTTCGGTTGTTTCAGATTGCAATCGACCTGTAGTTTCATTCTTGACTCGTCTGAGCCGGGAAACAACTTGTAGCTTCATTATTGACTAGATTGAAGTTGGAAACAACTTGTAGCTTCATTCCAGACTCGTTTGAAGTTGAAAACAACTTGTACATTCATTTTCGGTTGATTGAAATTGGAATCAACTTGTAGTTTCATTCTTGACTCGTTTGAGCCCGGAAACAACTTGTAGCTTCATTCCAGACTCGTTTGAAGTTAAAAACAACTTGTAGCTTCATTTTCGGTTGTTTGAAATTGTAATCAACTTGTAGTTTCATTCTTGGCTCGTTTGAGCCCGGAAACAACTTGTTGCTTCATTATTGACTAGATTGAAGTTGGAAACAACTTGTAGCTTCATTTCAGACTCGTTTGAAGTTGAAAACAACTTGTACATTCATTTTCGGTTGTTTGAAATTGGAATCAACTTGTAGTTTCATTCTTGACTCGTTTGAGCCTGGAAACAACTTGTAGCTTCATTATTGACTAGATTGAAGTTGGAAACAACTTGTAGCTTCATTCCAGACTCGTTTGAATTTGAAAAAAAACTTGTAGCTTCATTTTCGGTTGTTTCAGATTGCAATCGACTTGTAGTTTCATTCTTGACTCGTCTGAGCCGGGAAACAACTTGTAGCTTCATTATTGACTAGATTGAAGTTGGAAACAACTTGTAGCTTCATTCCAGACTCGTTTGAAGTTAAAAACAACTTGTAACTTCATTTTCATTTTTGTTTGAAATTGTAATCAACTTGTAGTTTCATTCTTGACTCGTTTGAGCCCGGAAACAACTTGTAGCTTCATTATTGACTAGATTGAAGTTGGAAACAACTTGTAGCTTCATTCCAGACTCGTTTGAAGTTAAAAACAACTTGTAGCTTCATTTTCGGTTGATTGAAATTGGAATCAACTTGTAGTTTCATTCTTGACTCGTTTCAGCCCGGAAACAACTTGTAGCTTCATTCCAGACTCGTTTGAAGTTGAAAACAACTTGTAGCTTCATTTTCGGTTGTTTGAAATTGTAATCAACTTGTAGTTTCATTCTTGACTCTTTTGAGCCCGGAAACAACTTGTAGCTTCATTATTGACTAGATTGAATTTTGAAACAACTTGTAGCTTCATTCTAGACTCGTTTGAAGTTGAAAACAACTTTTACATTCATTTTCGGCTGTTTGAAATTGGAATAAACTTGTAGTTTCATTCTTGACTCGTTTGAGCCTGGAAACAACTTGTAGCTTCATTATTGGTAGATTGAAGCTGGAAACAAGTTTTAGCTTTATTCCAGTCTCGTTTGTAGTTAAAAACAACTTGTAGCTTCATTTTCGGTTGTTTGAAATTGTAATCAACTTGTAATTTCATTCTTGACTCGTTTGAGCCCGGAAACAACTTGTAGCTTCATTATTGACTAGATTGAAGTTGGAAACAACTTGTTGCTTCATTCCAGACTCGTTTGAATTTGAAAAAAAACTTGTAGCTTCATTTTCGGTTGTTTCAGATTGCAATCGACTTGTAGTTTCATTCTTGACTCGTCTGAGCCGGGAAACAACTTGTAGCTTCATTATTGACTAGATTGAAGTTGGAAACAACTTGTAGCTTCATTCCAGACTCGTTTGAATTTGAAAAAAAATTTGTAGCTTCATTTTCGGTTGTTTCAGATTGCAATCGACCTGTAGTTTCATTCTTGACTCGTCTGAGCCGGGAAACAACTTGTAGCTTCATTATTGACTAGATTGAAGTTGGAAACAACTTGTAGCTTCATTCCAGACTCGTTTGAAGTTGAAAACAACTTGTACATTCATTTTCGGTTGATTGAAATTGGAATCAACTTGTAGTTTCATTCTTGACTCGTTTGAGCCCGGAAACAACTTGTAGCTTCATTCCAGACTCGTTTGAAGTTGAAAACAACTTGTAGCTTCATTTTCGGTTGTTTGAAATTGTAATCAACTTGTAGTTTCATTCTTGACTCTTTTGAGCCCGGAAACAACTTGTAGCTTCATTATTGACTAGATTGAATTTGGAAACAACTTGTAGCTTCATTCTAGACTCGTTTGAAGTTGAAAACAACTTTTACATTCATTTTCGGTTGTTTGAAATTGGAATAAACTTGTAGTTTCATTCTTGACTCGTTTGAGCCTGGAAACAACTTGTAGCTTCATTATTGGTAGATTGAAGTTGGAAACAAGTTTTAGCTTTATTCCAGACTCGTTTGTAGTTAAAAACAACTTGTAGCTTCATTTTCGGTTGTTTGAAATTGTAATCAACTTGTAATTTCATTCTTGACTCGTTTGAGCCCGGAAACAACTTGTTGTTTCATTATTGACTAGATTGAAGTTGGAAACAACTTGTAACTTCATTCAAGACTCGTTTGAAGTTGAAAACAACTTGTACATTCATTTTCGGTTGTTTGAAATTGGAATCAACTTGTAGTTTCATTCTTGACTCGTTTGAGCCCGGAAACAACTTGTAGCTTCATTATTGGTAGATTGAAGTTGGAAACAACTTGTACCTTCATTCCACACTCGTTTGAAGTTAAAAACAACTTGTAGCTTCATTTTCGGTTGTTTGAAATTGTAATCGACTTGTAGTTTCATTCTTGACTCGTTTGAGCCCGGAAACAACTTGTAGCTTCATTATTGACTAGATTGAAGTTGGAAACAACTTGTTGCTTCATTCCAGACTCGTTTGAATTTGAAAAAAAACTTGTAGCTTCATTTTCGGTTGTTTCAGATTGCAATCGACTTGTAGTTTCATTCTTGACTCGTCTGAGCCGGGAAACAACTTGTAGCTTCATTATTGACTAGATTGAAGTTGGAAACAACTTGTAGCTTCATCCCAGACTCGTTTAAAGTTGAAAACAACTTGTACATTCATTTTCGGTTGTTTGAGATTGGAATCAACTTGTAGTTTCATTCTTGACTCGTTTCAGCCCGGAAACAACATGTAGCTTCATTAATGTAAATTGAAGTTGGAAACAACTTGTACCTTCATTCCACACTAGTTTGAAGTTAAAAACAACTTGTAGCTTCATTTTCGGTTGTTTGAAATTGTAATCGACTTGTAGTTTCAGTCTTGACTCGTTTGAGCCCGGAAACAAGTTGTAGCTTCATTATTGACTAGATTGAAGTTGGAAACAACTTGTAGCTTCATTCCAGACTCGTTTGAAGTTGAAAACAACTTGTACATTCATTTTCGGTTGTTTGAAATTGGAATCAACTTGTACTTTCATTCTTGACTCGTTTGAGCCCGGAAACAACTTGTAGCTTCATTATTGGTAGATTGAAGTTGGAAACAACTTGTACCTTCATTCCACACTCGTTTGAAGTTAAAAACAACTTGTAGCTTCATTTTCGGTTGTTTGAAATTGTAATCGACTTGTAGTTTCATTCTTGACTCGTTTGAGCCCGGAAACAAGTTGTAGCTTCATTATTGACTAGATTGAAGTTGGAAACAACTTGTTGCTTCATTCCAGACTCGTTTGAATTTGAAAAAAAACTTGTAGCTTCATTTTCGGTTGTTTCAGATTGCAATCGACTTGTAGTTTCATTCTTGACTCGTCTGAGCCGGGAAACAACTTGTAGCTTCATTATTGACTAGATTGAAGTTGGAAACAACTTGTAGCTTCATCCCAGACTCGTTTAAAGTTGAAAACAACTTGTACATTCATTTTCGGTTGTTTGAAATTGGAATCAACTTGTAGTTTCATTCTTGACTCGTTTGAGCCCGGAAACAACTTGTAGCTTCATTCCAGACTCGTTTGAAGTTGAAAACAACTTGTAGCTTCATTTTCGGTTGTTTGAAATTGTAATCAACTTGTAGTTTCATTCTTGACTCTTTTGAGCCCGGAAACAACTTGTAGCTTCATTATTGACTAGATTGAATTTGGAAACAACTTGTAGCTTCATTCTAGACTCGTTTGAAGTTGAAAACAACTTTTACATTCATTTTCGGTTGTTTGAAATTGGAATAAACTTGTAGTTTCATTCTTGACTCGTTTGAGCCTGGAAACAACTTGTAGCTTCATTATTGGTAGATTGAAGTTGGAAACAAGTTTTAGCTTTATTCCAGACTCGTTTGTAGTTAAAAACAACTTGTAGCTTCATTTTCGGTTGTTTGAAATTGTAATCAACTTGTAATTTCATTCTTGACTCGTTTGAGCCCGGAAACAACTTGTTGCTTCATTATTGACTAGATTGAAGTTGGAAACAACTTGTAACTTCATTCAAGACTCGTTTGAAGTTGAAAACAACTTGTACATTCATTTTCGGTTGTTTGAAATTGGAATCAACTTGTAGTTTCATTCTTGACTCGTTTGAGCCCGGAAACAACTTGTAGCTTCATTATTGGTAGATTGAAGTTGGAAACAACTTGTACCTTCATTCCACACTCGTTTGAAGTTAAAAACAACTTGTAGCTTCATTTTCGGTTGTTTGAAATTGTAATCGACTTGTAGTTTCATTCTTGACTCGTTTGAGCCCGGAAACAACTTGTAGCTTCATTATTGACTAGATTGAAGTTGGAAACAACTTGTTGCTTCATTCCAGACTCGTTTGAATTTGAAAAAAAACTTGTAGCTTCATTTTCGGTTGTTTCAGATTGCAATCGACTTGTAGTTTCATTCTTGACTCGTCTGAGCCGGGAAACAACTTGTAGCTTCATTATTGACTAGATTGAAGTTGGAAACAACTTGTAGCTTCATCCCAGACTCGTTTAAAGTTGAAAACAACTTGTACATTCATTTTCGGTTGTTTGAGATTGGAATCAACTTGTAGTTTCATTCTTGACTCGTTTCAGCCCGGAAACAACATGTAGCTTCATTAATGTAAATTGAAGTTGGAAACAACTTGTACCTTCATTCCACACTCGTTTGAAGTTAAAAACAACTTGTAGCTTCATTTTCGGTTGTTTGAAATTGTAATCGACTTGTAGTTTCATTCTTGACTCGTTTGAGCCCGGAAACAAGTTGTAGCTTCATTATTGACTAGATTGAAGTTGGAAACAACTTGTAGCTTCATTCCAGACTCGTTTGAAGTTGAAAACAACTTGTACATTCATTTTCGGTTGTTTGAAATTGGAATCAACTTGTACTTTCATTCTTGACTCGTTTGAGCCCGGAAACAACTTGTAGCTTCATTATTGGTAGATTGAAGTTGGAAACAACTTGTACCTTCATTCCACACTCGTTTGAAGTTAAAAACAACTTGTAGCTTCATTTTCGGTTGTTTGAAATTGTAATCGACTTGTAGTTTCATTCTTGACTCGTTTGAGCCCGGAAACAAGTTGTAGCTTCATTATTGACTAGATTGAAGTTGGAAACAACTTGTTGCTTCATTCCAGACTCGTTTGAATTTGAAAAAAAACTTGTAGCTTCATTTTCGGTTGTTTCAGATTGCAATCGACTTGTAGTTTCATTCTTGACTCGTCTGAGCCGGGAAACAACTTGTAGCTTCATTATTGACTAGATTGAAGTTGGAAACAACTTGTAGCTTCATCCCAGACTCGTTTAAAGTTGAAAACAACTTGTACATTCATTTTCGGTTGTTTGAAATTGGAATCAACTTGTAGTTTCATTCTTGACTCGTTTCAGCCCGGAAACAACTTGTAGCTTCATTATTGGTAAATTGAAGTTGGAAATAGCTTTTAGCTTTATTCTAGACTCGTTTGAAGTTCAAAACAACTTGTAGCTTCATTTTCGGTTGTTTGAAATTGTAATCAACTTGTAGTTTCATTCTTGACTCGTTTGAGCCCGGAAACAACTTGTTGCTTCATTATTGACTAGATTGAAGTTGGAAACAACTTATAGCTTCATTCCAGACTCGTTTGAAGTTGAAAACAACTTGTACATTCATTTTCGGTTGTTTGAAATTGGAATCGACTTGTAGTGTCATTCTTGACTCGTTTGAGCCTGGAAACAACTTGTAGCTTCATTATTGACTAGATTGAAGTTGGAAACAACTTGTAGCTTCATTCCAGACTCGTTTGAAGTTAAAAACAACTTGTAGCTTCATTTTCGGTTGTTTGAAATTGTAATCAACTTGTAGTTTCATTCTTGGCTCGTTTGAGCCCGGAAACAACTTGTTGCTTCATTATTGACTAGATTGAAGTTGGAAACAACTTGTAGCTTCATTTCAGACTCGTTTGAAGTTGAAAACAACTTGTACATTCATTTTCGGTTGTTTGAAATTGGAATCAACTTGTAGTTTCATTCTCGACTCGTTTGAGCCTGGAAACAACTTGTAGCTTCATTATTGACTAGATTGAAGTTGGAAACAACTTGTAGCTTCATTCCAGACTCGTTTGAATTTGAAAAAAAACTTGTAGCTTCATTTTCGGTTGTTTCAGATTGCAATCGACTTGTAGTTTCATTCTTGACTCGTCTGAGCCGGGAAACAACTTGTAGCTTCATTATTGACTAGATTGAAGTTGGAAACAACTTGTAGCTTCATCCCAGACTCGTTTAAAGTTGAAAACAACTTGTACATTCATTTTCGGTTGTTTGAGATTGGAATCAACTTGTAGTTTCATTCTTGACTCGTTTCAGCCCGGAAACAACATGTAGCTTCATTAATGTAAATTGAAGTTGGAAACAACTTGTACCTTCATTCCACACTCGTTTGAAGTTAAAAACAACTTGTAGCTTCATTTTCGGTTGTTTGAAATTGTAATCGACTTGTAGTTTCATTCTTGACTCGTTTGAGCCCGGAAACAAGTTGTAGCTTCATTATTGACTAGATTGAAGTTGGAAACAACTTGTAGCTTCATTCCAGACTCGTTTGAAGTTGAAAACAACTTGTACATTCATTTTCGGTTGTTTGAAATTGGAATCAACTTGTACTTTCATTCTTGACTCGTTTGAGCCCGGAAACAACTTGTAGCTTCATTATTGGTAGATTGAAGTTGGAAACAACTTGTACCTTCATTCCACACTCGTTTGAAGTTAAAAACAACTTGTAGCTTCATTTTCGGTTGTTTGAAATTGTAATCGACTTGTAGTTTCATTCTTGACTCGTTTGAGCCCGGAAACAAGTTGTAGCTTCATTATTGACTAGATTGAAGTTGGAAACAACTTGTTGCTTCATTCCAGACTCGTTTGAATTTGAAAAAAAACTTGTAGCTTCATTTTCGGTTGTTTCAGATTGCAATCGACTTGTAGTTTCATTCTTGACTCGTCTGAGCCGGGAAACAACTTGTAGCTTCATTATTGACTAGATTGAAGTTGGAAACAACTTGTAGCTTCATCCCAGACTCGTTTAAAGTTGAAAACAACTTGTACATTCATTTTCGGTTGTTTGAAATTGGAATCAACTTGTAGTTTCATTCTTGACTCGTTTCAGCCCGGAAACAACTTGTAGCTTCATTATTGGTAAATTGAAGTTGGAAATAGCTTTTAGCTTTATTCTAGACTCGTTTGAAGTTCAAAACAACTTGTAGCTTCATTTTCGGTTGTTTGAAATTGTAATCAACTTGTAGTTTCATTCTTGACTCGTTTGAGCCCGGAAACAACTTGTTGCTTCATTATTGACTAGATTGAAGTTGGAAACAACTTATAGCTTCATTCCAGACTCGTTTGAAGTTGAAAACAACTTGTACATTCATTTTCGGTTGTTTGAAATTGGAATCGACTTGTAGTGTCATTCTTGACTCGTTTGAGCCTGGAAACAACTTGTAGCTTCATTATTGACTAGATTGAAGTTGGAAACAACTTGTAGCTTCATTCCAGACTCGTTTGAAGTTAAAAACAACTTGTAGCTTCATTTTCGGTTGTTTGAAATTGTAATCAACTTGTAGTTTCATTCTTGGCTCGTTTGAGCCCGGAAACAACTTGTTGCTTCATTATTGACTAGATTGAAGTTGGAAACAACTTGTAGCTTCATTTCAGACTCGTTTGAAGTTGAAAACAACTTGTACATTCATTTTCGGTTGTTTGAAATTGGAATCAACTTGTAGTTTCATTCTTGACTCGTTTGAGCCTGGAAACAACTTGTAGCTTCATTATTGACTAGATTGAAGTTGGAAACAACTTGTAGCTTCATTCCAGACTCGTTTGAATTTGAAAAAAAACTTGTAGCTTCATTTTCGGTTGTTTCAGATTGCAATCGACTTGTAGTTTCATTCTTGACTCGTCTGAGCCGGGAAACAACTTGTAGCTTCATTATTGACTAGATTGAAGTTGGAAACAACTTGTAGCTTCATTCCAGACTCGTTTGAAGTTAAAAACAACTTGTAGCTTCATTTTCATTTTTGTTTGAAATTGTAATCAACTTGTAGTTTCATTCTTGACTCGTTTGAGCCCGGAAACAACTTGTAGCTTCATTATTGACTAGATTGAAGTTGGAAACAACTTGTAGCTTCATTCCAGACTCGTTTGAAGTTAAAAACAACTTGTAGCTTCATTTTCGGTTGTTTGAAATTGTAATCAACTTGTAGTTTCATTCTTGGCTCGTTTGAGCCCGGAAACAACTTGTTGCTTCATTATTGACTAGATTGAAGTTGGAAACAACTTGTAGCTTCATTCCAGACTCGTTTGAAGTTGAAAACAACTTGTACATTCATTTTCGGTTGTTTGAAATTGGAATCAACTTGTAGTTTCATTCTTGACTCGTTTGAGCCTGGAAACAACTTGTAGCTTCATTATTGACTAGATTGAAGTTGGAAACAACTTGTAGCTTCATTCCAGACTCGTTTGAATTTGAAAAAAAATTTGTAGCTTCATTTTCGGTTGTTTCAGATTGCAATCGACCTGTAGTTTCATTCTTGACTCGTCTGAGCCGGGAAACAACTTGTAGCTTCATTATTGACTAGATTGAAGTTGGAAAGAACTTGTAGCTTCATTCCAGACTCGTTTGAAGTTAAAACAACTTGTAGCTTCATTTTCATTTTTGTTTGAAATTGTAATCAACTTGTAGTTTCATTCTTGACTCGTTTGAGCCCGGAAACAACTTGTAGCTTCATTATTGACTAGATTGAAGTTGGAAACAACTTGTAGCTTCATTCCAGACTCGTTTGAAGTTGAAAACAACTTGTACATTCATTTTCGGTTGATTGAAATTAGAATCAACTTGTAGTTTCATTCTTGACTCGTTTGAGCCCGGAAACAACTTGTAGCTTCATTATTGGTAGTTTGAAGTTGGAAACAACTTGTAGCTTCATTCCAGACTCGTTTGAAGTTGAAAACAACTTGTAGCTTCATTTTCGGTTGTTTGAAATTGTAATCAACTTGTAGTTTCATTCTTGACTCGTTTGAGCCCGGAAACAACTTGTAGCTTCATTATTGACTAGATTGAAGTTGGAAACAACTTGTAGCTTCATTCTAGACTCGTTTGAAGTTGAAAACAACTTGTACATTCATTTTCGGTTGTTTGAAATTGGAATAAACTTGTAGTTTCATTCTTGACTCGTTTGAGCCCGGAAACAACTTGTTGCTTCATTATTGACTAGATTGAAGTTGGAAACAACTTGTAGCTTCATTCCAGACTCGTTTGAAGTTGAAAACAACTTGTACATTCATTTTCGGTTGTTTGAAATTGAATCAACTTGTAGTTTCATTCTTGACTCGTTTGAGCCGGGAAACAACTTGTAGCTTCATTATTGACTAGATTGAAGTTGGAAACAACTTGTAGCTTCATTCCAGACTCGTTTGAAGTTGAAAACAACTTGTACATTCATTTTCGGTTGTTTGAAATTGGAATCAACTTGTAGTTTCATTCTTGACTCGTTTGAGCCGGAAACAACTTGTAGCTTCATTATTGACTAGATTGAAGTTGGAAACAACTTGTAGCTTCATTCCAGACTCGTTTGAAGTTGAAAACAACTTGTACATTCATTTTCGGTTGTTTGAAATTGGAATCAACTTGTAGTTTCATTCTTGACTCGTTTGAGCCCGGAAACAACTTGTAGCTTCATTATTGGTAGATTGAAGTTGGAAACAACTTGTAGCTTCATTCCAGACTCGTTTGAAGTTGAAAACAACTTGTAGCTTCATTTTCGGTTGTTTGAAATTGTAATCAACTTGTAGTTTCATTCTTGACTCGTTTGAGCCCGGAAACAACTTGTAGCTTCATTATTGACTAGATTGAAGTTGGAAACAACTTGTAGCTTCATTCTAGACTCGTTTGAAGTTGAAAACAACTTTTACATTCATTTTCGGTTGTTTGAAATTGGAATAAACTTGTAGTTTCATTCTTGACTCGTTTGAGCCCGGAAACAACTTGTTGCTTCATTATTGACTAGATTGAAGTTGGAAACAACTTGTAGCTTCATTCCAGACTCGTTTGAAGTTGAAAACAACTTGTACATTCATTTTCGGTTGTTTGAAATTGGAATCAACTTGTAGTTTCATTCTTGACTCGTTTGAGCCTGGAAACAACTTGTAGCTTCATTATTGACTAGATTGAAGTTGGAAACAACTTGTAGCTTCATTCCAGACTCGTTTGAATTTGAAAAAAAACTTGTAGCTTCATTTTCGGTTGTTTCAGATTGCAATCGACTTGTAGTTTCATTCTTGACTCGTTTGAGCCGGGAAACAACTTGTAGCTTCATTATTGACTAGATTGAAGTTGGAAACAACTTGTAGCTTCATTCCAGACTCGTTTGAAGTTAAAAACAACTTGTAGCTTCATTTTCATTTTTGTTTGAAATTGTAATCAACTTGTAGTTTCATTCTTGACTCGTTTGAGCCCGGAAACAACTTGTAGCTTCATTATTGACTAGATTGAAGTTGGAAACAACTTGTAGCTTCATTCCAGACTCGTTTGAAGTTAAAAACAACTTGTAGCTTCATTTTCGGTTGTTTGAAATTGTAATCAACTTGTAGTTTCATTCTTGGCTCGTTTGAGCCCGGAAACAACTTGTTGCTTCATTATTGACTAGATTGAAGTTGGAAACAACTTGTAGCTTCATTCCAGACTCGTTTGAAGTTGAAAACAACTTGTACATTCATTTTCGGTTGTTTAAAATTGGAATCAACTTGTTGTTTCATTCTTGACTCGTTTGAGCCTGGAAACAACTTGTAGCTTCATTATTGACTAGATTGAAGTTGGAAACAACTTGTAGCTTCATTCCAGACTCGTTTGAATTGAAAAAAAATTGTAGCTTCATTTTCGGTTGTTTCAGATTGCAATCGACCTGTAGTTTCATTCTTGACTCGTCTGAGCCGGGAAACAACTTGTAGCTTCATTATTGACTAGATTGAAGTTGGAAACAACTTGTAGCTTCATTCCAGACACGTTTGAAGTTAAAAACAACTTGTAGCTTCATTATCATTTTTGTTTGAAATTGTAATCAACTTGTAGTTTCATTCTTGACTCGTTTGAGCCCGGAAACAACTTGTAGCTTCATTATTGACTAGATTGAAGTTGGAAACAACTTGTAGCTTCATTCTAGACTCGTTTGAAGTTGAAAACAACTTTTACATTCATTTTCGGTTGTTTGAAATTGGAATAAACTTGTAGTTTCATTCTTGACTCGTTTGATCCCGGAAACAACTTGTAGCTTCATTATTGGTAGATTGAAGTTGGAAACAAGTTTTAGCTTTATTCCAGACTCGTTTGAAGTTGAAAACAACTTGTAGCTTCATTTTCGGTTGTTTGAAATTGTAATCAACTTGTAGTTTCATTCTTGACTCGTTTGAGCCCGGAAACAACTGTAGCTTCATTATTGACTAGATTGAAGTTGGAAACAACTTGTTGCTTCATTCCAGACTCGTTTGAATTTGAAAAAAAACTTGTAGCTTCATTTTCGGTTGTTTCAGATTGCAATCGACTTGTAGTTTCATTCTTGACTCGTCTGAGCCGGGAAACAACTTGTAGCTTCATTATTGACTAGATTGAAGTTGGAAACAACTTGTAGCTTCATTCCAGACTCGTTTAAAGTTGAAAACAACTTGTACATTCATTTTCGGTTGTTTGAAATTGGAATCAACTTGTAGTTTCATTCTTGACTCGTTTCAGCCGGAAACAACTTGTAGCTTCATTATTGGTAAATTGAAGTTGGAAATAGCTTTTAGCTTATTCTAGACTCGTTTGAAGTTCAAAACAACTTGTAGCTTCATTTTCGGTTGTTTGAAATTGTAATCAACTTGTAGTTTCATTCTTGACTCGTTTGAGCCCGGAAACAACTTGTTGCTTCATTATTGACTAGATTGAAGTTGGAAACAACTTGTTGCTTCATTCCAGACTCGTTTGAATTTGAAAAAAAACTTGTAGCTTCATTTTCGGTTGTTTCAGATTGCAATCGACTTGTAGTTTCATTCTTGGCTCGTCTGAGCCGGGAAACAACTTGTAGTTTCATTATTGACTAGATTGAAGTTGGAAACAACTTGTAGCTTCATTCCAGACTCGTTTGAAGTTAAAAACAACTTGTAGCTTCATTTTCATTTTTGTTTGAAATTGTAATCAACTTGTAGTTTCATTCTTGACTCGTTTGAGCCCGGAAACAACTTGTAGCTTCATTATTGTAGATTGAAGTTGGAAACACTTGTACCTTCATTCCACACTCGTTTGAAGTTAAAAACAACTTGTAGCTTCATTTTCGGTTGTTTGAAATTGTAATCGACTTGTAGTTTCATTCTTGACTCGTTTGAGCCCGGAAACAACTTGTAGCTTCATTATTGACTAGATTGAAGTTGGAAACAACTTGTTGCTTCATTCCAGACTCGTTTGAATTTGAAAAAAAACTTGTAGCTTCATTTTCGGTTGTTTCAGATTGCAATCGACTTGTAGTTTCATTCTTGACTCGTCTGAGCCGGGAAACAACTTGTATCTTCATTATTGACTAGATTGAAGTTGGAAACAACTTGTAGCTTCATTCCAGACTCGTTTAAAGTTGAAAACAACTTGTACATTCATTTTCGGTTGTTTGAAATTGGAATCAACTTGTACTTTCATTCTTGACTCGTTTCAGCCCGGAAACAACTTGTAGCTTCATTATTGGTAAATTGAAGTTGGAAATAGCTTTTAGCTTTATTCTAGACTCGTTTGAAGTTCAAAACAACTTGTAGCTTCATTTTCGGTTGTTTGAAATTTTAATCAACTTGTAGTTTCATTCTTGACTCGTTTGAGCCCGGAAACAACTTGTTGCTTCATTATTGACTAGATTGAAGTTGGAAACAACTTGTAGCTTCATTCCAGACTCGTTTGAATTTGAAAACAACTTGTAGCATTCATTTTCGGTTGTTTGAAATTGAATCGACTTGTAGTTTCATTCTTGACTCGTTTGAGCCTGGAAACAACTTGTAGCTTCATTATTGACTAGATTGAAGTTGGAAACAACTTGTAGCTTCATTCCAGACTCGTTTGAAGTTAAAAACAACTTGTAGCTTCATTTTCGGTTTGTTTGAAATTGTAATCAACTTGTAGTTTCATTCTTGACTCGTTTGAGCCCGGAAACAACTTGTAGCTTCATTATTGACTAGATTGAAGTTGGAAACAACTTGTAGCTTCATTCCAGACTCGTTTGAAGTTTAAAACAACTTGTAGCTTCATTTTCTGTTGTTTGAAATTGTAATCAACTTGTAGTTTCATTCTTGACTCGTTTGAGCCGGAAACAACTTGTAGCTTCATTATTGACTAGATTGAAGTTGGAAACAACTTGTAGCTTCATTCCAGACTCGTTTGAATTTGAAAAAAAACTTGTAGCTTCATTTTCGGTTGTTTCAGATTGCAATCGACTTGTAGTTTCATTCTTGACTCGTCTGAGCCGGAAACAACTTGTAGCTTCATTATTGACTAGATTGAAGTTGGAAACAACTTGTAGCTTCATTCCAGACTCGTTTGAAGTTGAAAACAACTTGTACATTCATTTTCGGTTGTTTGAAATTGGAATCAACTTGTAGTTTCATTCTTGACTCGTTGAGCCCGGAAACAACTTGTAGCTTCATTATTGACTAGATTGAAGTTGGAAACAACTTTAGCTTAATTCTAGACTCGTTTGAAGTTTAAAAACAACTTCTAGCTTCATTTTCGGTTGTTTGAAATTGTAATCAACTTGTAGTTTCATTCTTGACTCGTTTGAGCCGGAAACAACTTGTTGCTTCATTATTGACTAGATTGAAGTTGGAAACAACTTGTAGCTTCATTCCAGACTCGTTTGAAGTTAAAAACAACTTGTACATTCATTTTCGGTTGATTTGAAATTGGAATCAACTTGTAGTTTCATTCTTGACTCGTTTGAGCCCGGAAACAACTTGTAGCTTCATTATTGGTAGATTGAAGTTGGAAACAACTTGTAGCTTCATTCCAGACTCGTTTGAAGTTAAAAACAACTTGTAGCTTCATTTCGGTTGTTGAAATTGTAATCAACTTGTAGTTTCATCTTGACTCGTTTGAGCCCGAAACAACTTGTAGCTTCATTATTGACTAGATTGAATTGGAAACAACTTGTAGCTTCATTCTAGACTCGTTGAAGTTGAAAACAACTTGTACATTCATTTTCGGTTGTTTGAAATTGGAATCAACTTGTAGTTTCATTCTTGACTCGTTTGAGCCGGGAAACACTTGTAGCTTCATTATGACTAGATTGAAGTTGGAAACAACTTGTAGCTTCATT
>NC_030381.2:15073554-15129069 GCF_001625215.2 Daucus carota subsp. sativus
ATCAGGCCTCGTACATAACATTGCATACCTTAGGCTCCCACATGCCGAAGCATAGGAACTGCCTTCATATTCTCTATCTCCTTAGGTGTCGAAGGACATTGCCTCTTTGATAGAGTAACTCCATGTCTGAAGGGTAAATTACCCTTCTTGGAGTCCTGCATGTTTAAAACGAGCTAATACGTCATCTATATAGGGCTCCTGAGATAAAGCCAACATCCTTTTTATGCGACCCTTATAAGTTTGATCCCAAGGATGTATGCTGCTTCACCTAAGTCCTTCATTTCAAATTGTTTGAACAGCCATGCCTTATTGAGACAACATCTTAACTTTTCCAATGAGTAAAAGTCTTCAACATAAAGCACTAGAAAAACCACTGCATTTCCCTCACATCCTTTATACACGCATGCTTCGCTTGGACATTGATCAAATCCATACGACTGGACTGCCTGATCAAAGCGAATGTTCCAATACCTAGAAGCTTGTTTAAGTCCATAAAAGACCTCTTCAGCTTACATACATTTATGTTATGTTTAAACAAACAAATAGGGGGAGATTGAAAGGCATATGTTTAGCCTATTTGTAATTAAAGAGGTACAAACTCAACTCTGATAAGAAAGCAAGGTAAATAGCAAGTACTGTTGAAGGAATCCGTACGAAGAACGTCAAGTGATTTATTGAAATTATATGTCTGAAGAATTTCAGGATGCTGCTGCACACCACTGGAAGAAGTTCATTAATATGTTCAAGCCTCAGTGTACAAATAATCTTTGTAGCACGTCCAGAAGTCCAGAAGGTATAAAGTTTTAATACTTATTTATTCAGAAGATTCCATACTATTGTTACTAATGAAGAAGAACTACGAAGACAAAGAATCGACGAACAAGCCACATCTCAAATGTTTATTTGATAAAGAATATTTAATTCAGCTAGATACAGATGAACCAGACAGTACATTTGTGTGTCAGCTACTCTAATTAAGTATTCTGCATCAACTACAAGTGGCCGTTCAATCAAGACAAAAATCTACAAAGTTTAATCTAGCCGGAAGTCTCTGCTGATGAAGATATACAATATTATAAGTATTATTTAATTATCTCACTATTCAAAATAATTAAATTGATTGTATAATTTATTTATTAAATTAATTCACCTTCGAATTAATTTAATTTATGAATTATATAATTAATATAATTAAGTGGGTAATTATCTAATATTATATATATTAAAAAACTGTTTATTGCATCACCTGACTCGGTATGACATTATAAAATAATGTCATACCGTGCCCCGTTTCCAGGCTTTCTCAGAAATGACTTGAAAAAGTCATTCTAATGGCTGTAGGATGCTCATTCAGTTCGGTATGACATTCTGATTGAATGTCATACCGTTGCTTGCATATGGTGTACACACTGGTATGACATAATAATGTCATACCGTGTCCTGATTCCAGGGATTGTTGTTTGTGTATATGACTTGTGTATTTATGACATTAAAATGTTCATACCGAAGTGATCAGAATGGCTTTGGAGTTTTATGTCATAACCGAATGACTTAGTGGCCAAGTCTGAAAAGTCATACCGTGCCTATGCAGTATGACATTCCTTATTTATGTCATTCCTTCCTTGTTTTAGGGCATGGCTTTGTGTAACAATGTCATATCTTCCTTTGTAATGTCATTCCTAAGTTTCAATGTCATACCTAGATCTAAGTGGTTTGCCTATAAATATGGCTTCACTTCTTCATTCTCAAGTGTTCAAGCATTGTAAAAGCTTTCAAGTTGTTTGTAACTTGCAATTGTTATATCCACAGTTTTCTGTGCTTTGATCACTCGATTGTTTTAATCACTAAGTTAGAATACATCCTGTCGAATTTATTCTACGAACTTTAGTGGACATTAAACGAACTTTATTAATTATATAACGACTCTTAAAACATTGTTATATTAATTAATTAAAATCTGATTAACAAGTTTAATTCAAATCAGATTATTCCGCCCGCGATTTTTAGTGACGATTGTATTCAACCCCCCCTTCTACAATCGTTCATTCAGGACCTAACAATTGGCATCAGAGCGTTGATACCATTTTTCCGTATCAGATCCTATACACACTCTGTAACGTCCAATATTTTTTATTCGAATTAATTTTATTCCAAAATTAATTTGATTTAAAATATTTTTCTTTCAAAAATCCAAATCTCATCCAAACACTATTCACTTCAATCCTTAAACATGAGTACACAAAGATCAGTAGCATTAAAATCCCACCGTTCAGCAAGGAACACTTTGGCCTATGGAAGAGGCACATGTTATTATTCCTCCGCACAGCCAACAGAAATATATCGGGATATAAACAAAGGTGTTTCTATTCCGATGAAAGTCATATTAGCACACGAAGAAGAAGGTGTGTTGTAATACCTCATCAGACCATTCCGAAAGAACTTCATGAGTATACAGATGAAGAGGGTGAACAGATGAACTTAGATGACGCTCTTCAACTAATTTTGGTGGAATCTCTAGATCCAGTAATGTACAATGCTGTGTTAATTGTACAAACGCCAAGCAAATCTGGGATACGTTAGATCATCAATGAAGGCTCAGATGAAGTTAGAGAAAACAAGAAAGAGATACTGATGGCTCAGTATGAACAGTTTGGTTCCAATCCCGGAGAAGGGATTTCAGAAGTGTTTTATCAGACTTAATAATCTGATTAATAATCTAAATTTAAATGGGAAATACTACGACAAGAAAGAGGTCAACATGAAATTTCTCTTAACACTTCCTGAACATCTGGAACACAGAATCACTGCCATCAGGGAAAGCAGAGATCTGAATGAGATATCTCTGGAAAGACTCTACGGAGTGTTGAAAACTTATGAACTTGAACAAGTTCAAAGTAAACAGAGATATGGTTGGGGTAAAACACTGAACCATTCGAGAGCTCTAGTTGTGAGTCACCTGTACCGGAAGAGAAGAAGGATGTTTGTTGTTCCTTCTAAAACCACTCAGGAATTTGTTGTACCTGAGATGGGTCAGACTGCTTCTTCCAGTGGTGACGAAGAGTTCTATACAATGGAAGAGCTAGAACAATTAGAAGATCAATCTCTATCACTGTTTGCCAAGAAGTTTGGAAACATGAGATTCAGGAAGAATCCCTCCTACAAGTACAAACCTACTGTGAACAGGTTTCAGAAAGGAGGTTATTCATCTTCTACAAGCAAAGGAGGATACAAGACTGGGATGGTGGATAGAAGCAAGTTCAAATGCTTCAACTGTGGTGAACCAGGACACTTTGCAACTGAATGCAAACAGCCCAAGGTTCAAGGAAAAAGAAAAGATTCCTACGATGAGCTGAAGCAGAAGTATGATGCACTTGTGAGAAAGCATCAGGGTACTTCTGGAAATCAGAATTATAAAAGCAAGTCTTATCTGGCAGAAGGAAAGCTGGGATGATACAGATAGTGATGAAGAGGAGCAGCTAGGGAATGTTGCTCTTATGGCTAATGCTGGATCATCTTCACCTCCTCCTGCTGGAAGCTTTCAGGTAGATCCTACATGCCCTAAACTTTTTATGCAATTAGGACTCGAAAGAGATGATGCTATTAAAAAGTTGAAAGCTGCCAATCTTAAAATTGATACACTAGTCTTAGATATTCATGCTTATAAATGAATGAGATGAACGTATTAAAACCTAAAATAGAACAACTGACTATGGATTTAGGATTACAATGTGCTAAAGTCAGAGTTCTAGAGAAAGGTGAGATTGCTTTAAGACTTCAGCTAGATGAAGATAAGTGAAATGTAAAGCCTTTAAGGATGCCTCCACTATAGTCAAAGAACTTAATGATAAACAAGAGATCAAGAGAACTGTTGGAATAGGTTTTGACTATAACAAATCCGTAGGTAAGGCTAGTAACATTACTCTCCTTTTAAGAAGAGTGCTGAGGAGAGAGGAATTCCTTTTGTTTTGAAAGATTCCCCTCAACCCCTTTTTAAATCCTCAGAAGCTGAACCTCTTTTAGAAACTCCTGTTGTCATCAGATATGAACTCAAACAGGAAGACCTTAAATGAAAGAGAGTAATGAGAAGAGAGATGAGATCCTGACATCACTGAAACCAATCAAAGTGAAAGGCATGTTAGGTTGCCTAAAGCTGGTTTAGGTGTCAACTCTGAGAGAACTAAATTCAACAAGCCCAATAATTTTGTGAATAGTAAGACAAAACAATAGATGTCATTCTACTGAGAACTTTAAATCTGGTAACAAGGTTAGAGTAGAATCTATTGATGTTCCTACTGCAGTGACCTGATATTCCTGTTGTTCCTGTGTTTGATGCATGTCATAAATGTTGTGGTGTTGATAATTGCATGACTTGTGCTTTCAATATGATGTCTGCTTATTTTAGAAATTTGCATGCTAAAAATGAAAACACATCTCCTAGACAACACACAAACAATAAGCATGCTAGATCAAAGACTGCTAGTCCTCCTCGTGTGAGGAAGGAGACTTATGTTTCAGAGCCTAAAACCAAGGTTTATAAGGCTGTTGTTAAGGAAGGAAGTTCAGTCAAATCAGAACCTAGTATCAGTCCAAGAGGCTCTGTTGTATTACCTGATAGAAATCAATTCTTTAAGTTTGCTGGACCCAATCAAGTGTGGGTCCCAAAGAAGGTTAATCAGTATGTCTTTTGCAGGGTGCCAGTGGAATTGTTCGTGTTACCTGGGTGCTTGACAGTGGAGCGTCAATGCACATGACTGGCAATAAAACCCTGCTGGAAGACATAAGAGAAGGAGCTGGCCCTACAGTCAGTTTTGCTGATAATAGCAAAGGTCGTACTGTGGGATATGGCAAGTACAAAATTGGAAGGATTATCATAGAAGATATTGCAATAGTTGAAGGACTTCAACATAATATCCTAAGTGTCAGTCAATTCTGTGACAAAGGATATTATGTTCATTTTGAAAAGGAGATATGTATCATTAAACATATCAAGGATAAGCGTCCTTCACTATGTGGCATAAGGAAAGGCAATATATTAGTAGCTGATTTGTCTTCAGGATCAGGAAACGAAGTTCACTGTTTCTACGCCAAAGCGTCTGCTGAAGATAGTTGGTTATGGTATAAGAAGCTCTCACACCTCAACTTCAAAACCATGAACTCTCTAGTCAAGAGAGATCTAGTGAGAGGTTTGCCTTCCCTGGAATTCTCAACTGATGACCTCTGTGAAGCTTGTCAGAAAGGAAAAGCGAAGAGAGCATCTCACAAAGGCAAAACCATCAATACCATTACAGATCCACTTCATTTGTTGCATATGGATTTGTTTGGGCCTGTGAATGTTGCATCCATTGATGGAGGAAGATATGCCTTGGTTATTGTGGATGACTTCTCAAAATTTACTTGGGTTTACTTCCTGGCTTCTAAGGATGAAACCCCGTTGACAGTGATTGATCATATAAAGTTAGTTGAATTGGATAAAGGTGTGCCAGTCAAAGCTGTAAGGTCAAACAATGGCACAGAATTCAAGAATCAAACTCTAATCAACTTTTACTCTGAAAAGGGAATTAGAAGGCAGTATTCAGCACCAAGGACTCCTCAGCAGAATGGAGTCGTCGAAAGAAAGAATCGTACACTGATCGAAGCTGCAAGGACTATGATTGCTGAAGCAAAGCTTCCACTGTACTTTTGGGCTGAAGCTGTGTCTACTGCCTGCTATACCCAGAATAGAACTTTGATCAACAAGGATCATATGAAAACTCCATTTCATCTGTATAACAACAAGAAGCCTTATGTCAAACATCTTCATGTATTTGGAGCCAAGTGTTATGTTCTCAAGGATGGTGAAGAGAACTTGAACAAGTTTGAGCCAAAGGCATCTGAAGCAATTTTTGTTGGTTATACAAATAATGCTTATAGAGTTTTTGTAATTGATACTCTGTCAGTGAAAGTTAGTGTCAATGTTACATTTGATGACACTAAACTCCCAAGTTTACAATCTGTTGATCCATCTGAATCTCTGAAGTTTGACAACTATCCAGATTCAGATTCAGATGATGATGTTCCACCTGAGGTTGCAACAGGTGATGACAACAATGATAATGATCCAGGCAATGGTGGAGGAAATGGCAATAATGCTGGAGATTCCACTGATGTTAGTGGTGGATCATCAAGTCAACCTGGCAACAGCTCAGGGGGAGCTGGTGGATCAACTAGTCCTACACATCAGCCTAATGATAATACTGCTGAATCATCAAGGACACAACTTCCAAGGGAAAGGATTTGGAGCAGAGATCATCCCTTTGATCTGATTATTGGTGATCCTGATGTTGGTGTAAGGACTAGAAGTGCTACGACAAATGAATGTCTATTCTCTGGTTTTCTTTCACAATTAGAACCAAAGAAAATAGATGAAGCACTTGCTGATCCTGATTGGGTTCTTGCCATGCAAGAAGAACTCAATCAATTTGAGAGACAAGAAGTCTGGGCCCTGGTTCCAAGACCAAAAGGAAAGTCTACAATTAGATCTAGATGGGTCTTCCGTAACAAGTTAGATGGTGATGGCATTGTTGTAAGAAACAAAGCCAGACTGGTTGCAAAAGGTTATTCTCAGGAAGAAGGAATTGACTACGATGAAACCTATGCTCCAGTTGCTCGTCTTGAAGCCATCAGAATATTTCTTGCATTTGCTGCACACTCCAACTTCAAGGTTTATCAGATGGATGTGAAAAGTGCATTTCTGAATGGAAAGCTAGAAGAAGAAGTATATCTGGAACAACCCCCTGGCTTTGAAAATCCAGAATTTGCTGATTTTGTGTACTTCCTATTCAAAGCTGTCTATGGGCTTAAGCAATCACCAAGGACATGGTATGACACCCTCTCTGAGTTTTTAATTGAAAATAAATTTACTAGAGGTGTCATAGACAAAACTCTCTTTTACAAATTGCATGATAATGATATGATATTTGTTCAAATATATGTTGATGATATTATATTTGGTTCTACTAACGACAACTTGTGCAAGAGATTTGCTAAGTTAATGCAGAGTAATTATGAAATGAGTATGATGGGTGAGCTGTCCTACTTCCTTGGTCTTCAAGTAAGCCAAAAGGAAGATGGAATATTCATTTGCCAATCCAAGTATGTCAGAGATCTTCTTCGAAAGTACAATTTAGAAGACTCTTCCCCGGCAAAGACACCCATGGCCACTGCCACAAAGCTTGACCAGGATAAATCTGGTAAGAAAGTTGATATCACAAGCTATCGAGGTATGATTGGCTCATTGCTCTATCTCACTGCTAGTAGACCAGATATTATGTTTGCAACATGTTTATGTGCTAGGTTTCAGGCTGATCCTAAAGAATCACATCTTATAGCCGTCAAAAGAATCTTTAGATATCTTAAGGGTACACCTGGTTTAGGTATTTGGTACCCTAAGAATACTGGTTTTGACTTAACCGGCTATACAGATTCTGATTATACAGGTTGCAGGATTGACAGAAAGAGTACGTCTGGAAGTTGTCAATTTCTAGGACGTCGGTTGGTTTCCTGGTACAGCAAGAAGCAACACTCAGTGTCCACTTCTACTGCTGAAGCTGAGTACATAGCTGCTGGCAGTTGCTGTGCTCAGATTCTCTGGATCAGAAACCAATTAAATGATTATGGTATGTCTGTCGACAAAATTCCAATATTTTGTGACAACACCAGTGCCATAGCCATTTCAAACAATCCAGTGCAACACTCCAGGACCAAGCACATAGATATCAGGTATCATTTCATTCGAGAACATGTCATGAATGGTACTGTGGTGTTACATTTCGTACCCACAGCTGATCAGATTGCAGACATCTTCACTAAACCACTTGATGAATCCACTTTCTCTAAGTTGGTTTGTGAGCTAGGGATGTTAAATATGCCTTGATTCTCTTTGTATATATTTTATATGAATTTTATATATTATTATATATTTTTGTGAATTTTCTGTGTAATTATATCTATTTTATTAGTTTTTATATAATTGTTTGTAAATTATCTGATTAACTTATGTGTAATTATGCATGTTCATATTTATCTCTGTAATTTTCTAAGTGCTGCATACTCCCCTGTAATATTCTCCATGCATTTAGATAATTATATGTATCTATTTTGTATTTTTCAAAATTAATTAAGCATAAATATTTGATTTTAAGTTAATTCATTTTAATGAATTAAAAGTTAAATTCATAAGTATTTATATTTAATTAAAGTTGAATTTTACAAAATATATGTGTAATATTTTATATATTATGTGTATTAGATTTTTGATTATATGTGCAAAAGGTTTTATTTGTTTTTAATAATCAAAAATCCTAATATTCTATTTTTATTTATTTACTTCTGTTTTAAAATAGCTCGGTATGACTTTTCCTAATAAAGTCATACCGGCTGTTGCTTACTCTATACACTTTCGAATGCGGTATGACATTCTTAAACCAAAAGTCATACCGGATTTTTTCTTCTACCCTCTTTCAAACCACGGTATGACATTTCTTTTCAATGTCATACCGAATCATAGGTTATGCCATACTCAAATTTCGGTATGACATTTCCTTATTAAGTCATACCGACCTTTCAAAAGTCGTATGACTTAACAAAGGAATGCCATACCATTTTCATTCCATCTCCTTCATCACTCACGCAACTGCCATTGTTCTTGAGCTCGGATTTTTTCAAGTTTTTGCAATAAAACTTGCTGGTAACGATTATTCAAGTGTAAAAACTTGCTGGCTACTCATTTCTTTCACGAAATCGTTACGAATTGCTGCCGAATTTTTGTTTGAGTTCGAACCGAGTTTCACTGAGTTCGCCGAGTTAGACCGATTCGCACCGATTTTGAACGAGTCTTGACTGGGTTTACGACTTTTTTTGGCTGTTGATTATCCACATCTGGTGATTTGTGGTGGTGTTGATTCAAAAGTTTTGAAACCCTTATTCTTGATTTCGAATTTAGGGTTTCCATAGCTTAATTTGGGGATTTTTTTTTTGTGGAGATTAAGGCATTGTTTGGAAGTTGGTTAAGCCATTTTACGAATTAATTAACTTTTAATTCGATTTTACACATTTAAATCGAATTATTAATTAATTAACTATTTGATCTTTAATTATTAATTGAAATTTGTGAGATATTTGAAAATTGTTATTTTATTTGAAAAATTCTCACTTAATTCAATTTTTAATTTTAAAAAATGGCCGGTCGCCTTGTTATCGAGGAGACAAACTTGAATGGATTCTTTGACCCCGAGGCTAGTTGAGCTCGTTTTAGACCGTGGGTCCGGTTTCTGAATAGCCAGTCGCTCGTCAGCACTGCTATTACAGCTCATGCAGACCTCCAGATACAGCCGATTCATGACTTCTACTCGACAGCCCTGAATACTACTTTGTTGGATAATCATCGGGTTTCTGGAGATATACACGGAGGACGTACGATTACTATCAGCACTGATGATGTGAATAGGATTTTGGGGTTTCCAAGGGAGAATTTTGCTGAACTCCCTACCGAAGCTGAACTCTCCAATTTCTTCGAGACAATCTTATATCGGGGAGAGATCAATTTGCCTAGAATGTTGAAAGGCAATCTGAAGCCTGAGTGGGATCTTTTCTTCGACACTTTGGCTAAAGTGTTTGCTTAGACCACTCGTAAGAACTTTAATGTAATAACCTCGTTGCTTCAGAAGATTGGGTTCAACATTGTTTATAATCGTCGGATTAACTTTGGAAAGCTTATTCTTCAAGCCATTCTCTCCAAGTTGGGACCTCTTAGGAACAGATCTGTTGAACAGAACGCAAAGGTTTCCTGTTTTATCCAAGGTTTATTATGCTGTTTCTGAATGACAAATTGACTGACGCTGAGAAGGAACACTACTCCAACTCTCCGGTGGCACTAGTTCCTCGTGCCTGTACCAAGTTAATGACTCAGTTGGATAACAAGAATAAATTTGCCAATGTTCCACTAATCACCACTCCTCACATGCTCCAAATGTTCAATGCTCCTCTTCAACCGTATCAACTTCAAGTGGCTCCTCCACCTCAACCTCAGCAACAACAACAACAGCAGCAGCAACCTCAAGAACCTCAACCCCTGCAGATTCAACAACCGGCACAACACCTTCAACAACAACTTCAACAACAACAACAACAGCAGCATTCACCTCAACAATCCCAAGAAGCACAATCTTCACACCATTCATCCAACCAATCATCATATCACTCCCCTATCCATCAACAACAACAATCTAACCCTTCATTTGAAGATCAAACTTTGGATTATGATCTCTTCGAGCATCAACCATCTTCATCTGAACCTCTCCCACACCAAACACAATCCCAAATCATACCACAAACACAATCTACCTCACAACCCCTTCCCCCTGACTCTCCTATCAACCCGGAGCTGCAGTCCTTTCGACAGGACCTACAGGTAGCTCAGGTACTTTCTAACTTATCATCTAATTTTAATGTTGATACGTCAGATTATGGTTGTGATCTTGTTTGTGACCTTGATTTTGTTTTCCAGCCTACCAGCAATGAACCTGACAACACACAGGTTCATAACCTAGCTGACGATTCAATTCAACAAACTCTCGTTTATCCAAGCACATCAATCAACACTTCAATGCAACCTGTTCGTAAAGTTGCGAGGAAACGGAGTTCGAGTAGTTTAATGAGTCAACCCACAGCTCTGTCTCCCTCAAAGAAGCAGAGGGTGGAAGCCTTGGAGACAACTGTAGCCTCATCTGTGCCTTCCCAACAAGGCTCAGATTTTGAAATGGCAGATAAACAGTCTCTGGACCCATTCTCTCTACAGGATGTGGCCATTGAAATTGACCGTCCGGCCGCGGTAACTTGTACAGAGTCAAGCACTGCGCTAGCACTCACGCTAGTGCCAGCCCAAACAGATACACAGGTTACTATGTTTACTGAGTGCACAGATTTTCAAAATCAATGTATTATTTATGAAAACTTTGCTGATCACCCTTTCTTTTCTGATCAGGCGGAACTTGGCAGCGTGCAAGTTAATCTGCCCTCACAGGCGTCCGGAGGACAATTTGTTCCTCCACTACCTTTGAACCCATCTCAGGGGACATTGGTAGTATATACAGGTACAGCGGGAAGAGTGACTGAACAGAGTGATGTAAGGCAAACACCGAGCGATACACATGCACATGAGGCTAGTGAAACAGCTTTGAGTGTACGTGAGGTGAGTGCACACACTAACCCTGCTCTGTTTGAGGAACAAATGGCAAAGCTAAGAGCTGAGCTTGCCAGAATGATTGCTGAGAACGAGAAGCTCAAGGGTGCACAGTTGGTGACCCTGCAACAGAAAGCTGAGGAGAGGCCATCCAGTTCTTACAGGGATGAGCTTAAAGAGGAAATCCATGACTTGGCTGTTGAAATGAGGTCTAATCATGAGCTTTACATGTCCAAATTTGAAACCATCGACAGCAAGTTAGATCAACTCCTCAGAAACTCCAACAAATCTGATGATCAACCCTCTGGAGAGGATCCCTCAACTAAGGGGGAGAATAGAGACAAAGGTGACAGGGATGATAGAGGCAATAGCTCAAATCAAAGCAACAAGGATAATACCACTTCTGGATCTGCCCCTGACAAAGAAACTCATAAGTCTAAAGGCAAAGAACCGTTACATCAGTCCGACAATGTATTCCATTCTGATAGTTATGATGACTATCCACAGGATATGGATGATGATGACGTCTTCGATGCTACCTATCGTCAAGCAGAAGAAGAAGAAGGTAAATTTGATGAGGGTTATTTGTTTCAGGATGAAGAACCTGTTGACCTAGAACACGAGGAGAATGTCCGGAAGTTCAAAGCTGAAAATGAAGCTAGGAAGCGTAAGCTTCGTGATTTCCAAAAACTTCTAGAGGACAAGTTGATCACAGAAGAACAAATCAAGATCGAGAAACAGAAAATCTATGATGCTGCAATCAAGCAGAAGAATCTTGATATAAGGAGGAAAGAAGGAAAAAGCTGGGACATTGCAAGAAGAATCTTTAATGGGCCTCAAAGGGAGCCTTTCGACGACAAAAAGTTCTTATCTCTGATCTATGATCTTAGAGAGGTAAACCCTGACGAGGATGTCTTTATGCATGCCTTTGCTTTGGAATTAAATTATGTGACTGTGGGGGTCAACAATTTGCTAGAGCAATGGGAGCTAATTGTCTATACACAGAGGAATGGTTCTTTCAGACTATCTGTCGAATCTCTGAAATCATTCTCTGTATCTGAGCTCTGGGTGCTTCGAAACAAGGTTAGGCGAAGCTCCAACCTGAATGAACTCCTTCGTGACAAACTGCTGGAACAAGTTGTATTCAACAGTCCTCAGGTTGTCAGGAATCCTTACTGTGTTAAGTTCGTTCACAAGGAGATCTTCAGCACTGTCTATCTCAACGAAGAAGCCTTGCCAAAGTATCCAGCTAAACAACTTGCTCTTGCCTCCACTCTTTTAAGAACCAAGGGCTTTGCTTCTAAAGCTAAGTCTGATGCTGATGATGTGATTCTTGCTTACTGCACTCGAAAGGATGTTGCTCAGTACTTTCGAAGGATGAAAAATGTTACAAAATCTCAGCCATCAGACTTCCGAGAAGACCCTGTGGATTTGGAAGTGCTTCATCAACTGGCTCTGGCAAAGGAACGAAAGAAGCGTGGTGAATCCACTACATCTGAAGTGCCAACCAGGGAAGAACCATCAACTCCTATCCTTCACACTTCTGATATCGAAGAAGGAGAAGTTGATCTTTAGATTCATTAGGGATTTGTAATATATGTTCAATAAGAACATCCTTTTGTAATCTAATGTAATCTTTTGAATTCTGGTGAATGTTTAATGAAATACCAGAAACTTTTTGCTATTTACAATTCATGTTTAATCCTTTGTCTTATCAGTTAGTTGAGTTATCCTCTCGATAATTTGCATGTTATGTTAACAAACAAATAGGGGGAGATTGAAAGGCATATGTTTAGCCTATTTGTAATTAAAGAGGTACCAACTCAACTCTGATAAGAAAGCAAGGTAAATAGCAAGTACTGTTGAAGGAATCCGTACGAAGAACGTCAAGTGATTTATTGAAATTATATGTCTGAAGAATTTCAGGATGCTGCTGCACACCACTGGAAGAAGTTCATTAATATGTTCAAGCCTCAGTGTACAAATAATCTTTTGTAGCACGTCCAGAAGTCCAGAAGGTATAAAGTTTTAATACTTTATTTATTCAGAAGATTCCATACTATTGTTACTAATGAAGAAGAACTACGAAGACAAAGAATCGACGAACAAGCCACATCTCAAATGTTTATTTGATAAAGAATATTTAATTCAGCTAGATACAGATGAACCAGACAGTACATTTGTGTGTCAGCTACTCTAATTAAGTATTCTGCATCAACTACAAGTGGCCGTTCAATCAAGACAAGAATCTACAAAGTTTAATCTAGGCGGAAGTCTCTGCTGATGAAGATATACAATATTATAAGTATTTATTTAATTATCTCACTATTCAAAATAATTAAATTGATTGTATAATTTATTTATTAAATTAATTCACCTTCGAATTAATTTAATTTATGAATTTATATAATTAATATAATTAAGTGGGTAATTATCTAATATTTATATATATTAAAAAAAACTGTTTATTGCATCACCTGACTCGGTATGACATTATAAAATAATGTCATACCGTGCCCCGTTTCCAGACTTTCTCAGAAATGACTTGAAAAAGTCATTCTAATGGCTGTAGGATGCTCATTCAGTTCGGTATGACATTCTGATTGAATGTCATACCGTTTGCTTGCATATGGTGTACACTGGTATGACATAATAATGTCATACCGTGTCCTGATTCCAGGGATTGTTGTTTGTGTATATGACTTGTGTATTTATGACATTAAAATGTCATACCGAAGTGATCAGAATGGCTTTGGAGTTTTATGTCATACCGAATGACTTAGTGGCCAAGTCTGAAAAGTCATACCGTGCCTATGCAGTATGACATTCCTTATTTATGTCATTCCTTCCTTGTTTTAGGGCATGGCTTTGTGTAACAATGTCATATCTTCCTTTGTAATGTCATTCCTAAGTTTCAATGTCATACCTAGATCTAAGTGGTTTGCCTATAAATATGGCTTCACTTCTTCATTTCTCAAGTGTTCAAGCATTGTAAAAGCTTTCAAGTTGTTTGTAACTTGCAATTGTTATATCCACAGTTTTCTGTGCTTTGATCACTCGATTGTTTTAATCACTAAGTTAGAATACATCCTGTCGAATTTATTCTACGAACTTTAGTGGACATTAAAACGAACTTTATTAATTATATAACGACTTAAAACATTGTTATATTAATTAATTAAAATCTGATTAACAAGTTTAATTCAAATCAGATTATTCCGCCGCGATTTTTAGTGACGATTGTATTCAACCCCCCCTTCTACAATCGTTTCAGGACCTAACAGAAGATGTGTTGTTTAATACCCTATGTTGTAGTTGCAGTGCGGGTTGACTAGGATTAATTATATACAAATTGTCTTGCAATGTACCAGAACATATAATCCGTTTATTCATCATAATAGAAACATTACGATCCAAACAAACATTATAACCATCCATAGCAAGTTTAGAAACCGAAATCAAATTCCTTCTAAAAGAAGGTACATAAAGACAATTGTTCAAAACCAAAATCCTATCAGAACCAAAAGATAAATGAATAACTCCTACTGCAACTACTGCTACTTTCGTAGCATCTCCCATGAACACGTATATCTCGCCATCTCTAAGCATTCTGGATTGCTGGAACCCCTGCATAGAGTTATAAACATGATCAGTGGCTCCAGTATCTACACACCAAGTGCTCGTAGATATAGCCGCTATAAATGTTTCTGTAACTAGCGAAAGAGACATACCAGTATTATTTGTCTTCTTAGGAAGAGGACAATCCTTTTTCCAGTGACCCGACTGCTTGCACCGGTAGCACTTCCCCTTAGACTTTTTCACACCACCTTGAACCCCCACTGCCTTCACAGCTTGCTGTGTCTGAGCCTTTTTCTTCTTCTTATTGCCTTTCGGCTTAGAGGAAGAACCTTTCTCAGCCACATTCACTTGAACACTCTGGCGAAATAATCCTTCAGCTGCCTGAAGTTCTGTCAGCAGTTCCGCAAGACTATACTGCCTCTTGTTCATGTTGTAATTCAAGCGGAACTGCTCAAAACTCTTGGGCAAGCTCATAAGGACAATGTCAATCTGGGTTTCCCCGTCAAGCTCTGCACCAAGGATCTCTATCTCATTCAGATGTGACATCATCTTGAGAACATGATCCCTTACAGGTGTACCTTCAGCCATCTGAGTGTTCATTAAAGCCTTCATGGCTACTTGCCTAGCAGCCCTATTCTGATCTCCAAAAAGTTCCTTGAGATTAAAGAGCATATCCGAAGCAGTGGCCATAGCCTGATGCTGATGCTGCAAAACACCCGACATTGCTGCCAGAATGTAACATCGCGACATCTCATCAGCCTTTGTCCACCGCTTATAATACTCTTTCTCCTCATCAGGAGCATCAGCAGCGGGCTGTTCAGGCTTGGGTTCATAAGTGCAAAACTTGTACTCCTCAGCAGTCAACACAATGTCCAAATTACGTTTCCATTCAATATAGTTAGGTCCGGTAAGTTTGTTATCCTTAAGTATGGTGAACAGTGGATTAAACCCCATTATATCCTGAGAATCATGCATAAAAAAATCACATTACACATAAAGAAGGGTGCATAAAAAATTAAGACCTATCGGTTCCTCTAACAATTATTAAAATTAAATGCACTAACGTTTAAACACCATAAGTTTCTGGTACGTCACGATGGGTGACATGTATACCACCTAAATTTATTTAAACGTTACTTCGGTCCTATTACTAAACAATAAGCCACGTTGGGGTGGTCTATATTATTTTTCATAGCTAAGTGTATACCATCATCAAATCTTAAATTACCCGAAACCTATGGAACTTGGTACGCCACGATGGGCGGCATGTATACCTTCCAATATTTCTCAAATAGAATACTTCAATTCAATATTCGTGTCTGGTTTGACTTCTAGGCAGTGGAGGAGTCACATCGGTCTCACTTTATACCCATAAGCCTTAGAAATCGCCCCAAATTAGAGATAAAGAAAATTCGTATCTATTCGTATTAATTCAAGAAGTTTGTTCCAGTAATATCTATAACATTCTAGGCACCATAAATTACATGCCACGATGGGTGACGTATACATAATTTATATTCGCCTTATATGTTAAATTACATACAAACAATGATGGAGACCATGGGATTTAATACCATATTAACTCCCTCTCCCACTTAGAATTTACTTTGAGGATTTTAATCTAGATGCATCGCCCTATGTTATTTCTTCGAAGTCCACATGCATACTATCATGGTTATAGCAACATAAAGAACACATAAAGAACACATAACATGGCAGCATACTAGCATGATTAAAGCATTAATTAAAAACATCCCTATGTCCATGTCATTCTAGCATGCGAAGGGTTAGTATCACATGGCATAACAACACAGACAAGAAACACATAGTAGCAATAATCAAGAAAAGGCAGAAATTATGTAAAACATAATGAAACACATCCACTATTATGGCCCCGGAAAAACATCTTCGAAATCATCCTTCGAAAAATTCCGAAAATCTTCGAGAGCCCGTTTGGAGGCCTAAACAGTCTAGTTATGCCATCCCCGAAAAGGTATTATGCGCCAAAATCGGACATCGTATGCAAAAGTTACCCTAAATAGCAGCGGCAACAGATCGCAGCAGCGGAAGATCTCTGTTTCTTGCAGCCCCGTTGATCAAACAATTACATACAAATTGTACAGGCGAACCAGCCTATTCTATTACATCAGATCATAATCTAAAACAATTACAAATTGAATTACAAGATTAAACTATCACGATCAACCCTCGTGATTTACAACAGCCACGATAAACCACGTGGAATCCAAACATAACAGAATAATTAAAACACGGCCATAATAGTGGACAACGACCTGCATCACAGAATCACTATATACATGCATATATAATCATGACATGGACTACATATCATAAATCGCACAACCGCAACCTGGCTCTGATGCCATTGTAGGAACAATCGGACCTTGGCCTACGTTTTATGATACTAATTAAAAGTTCGAAAAGAATATTAACCTTAATCGCTACGGCGCAAGCGATTCAAATCCACGTCTTCTACTGTATTCCTTGATTCTCCTTGGACGAAGTGTGGCCTTCGATCTCCCAAGGTGTGCCTCTCCTTAAAGCTCCGAAAACCCAAAACCCTAGCTGTCTCCTTGAGAAAAACGTCTGCCTCTCTCTGACTCTAGGATTAATTCGTTTTGGTGTGTCCTTCAGCTTTAGGAGAACGAGAATATATATAGGCTACAGCAGGGATCATGGATCATTAGGTCAGGCCTTCTAATGACATTCCGGGCCAGGCCCAATGTCATTAAATATTAATTCTATCCACTAAAGAACTAATATTTGCACTACCTTTCCTAATTCCGTAAATTAATTATTTAATTCGGCTCCCATATTAATTGCTTATAAATTCCCCATGTTTAAGATATCGCATGTCCATTAATTAAATTAATTTCTGACAGTTAATTTAATTAATATCTTTTATCCTTGATCATCCACTCAACCTTATAATTATGCAAGAACAAATCTGCCTGCAGGACTAAAGCATAATTATCTTTATGAGCTTTCAAGAGGACATAATCACCCGAATATACTTTTCGGACACGGTTTCCTTTTATAGTCAATATCCCACTCTGTATATAATGTCATTGCCCAATACATAAATTCGTAATTTAAAATAAATTACTTAATTTATGAGTCAAGGCATGTGCATTAAATACAAGTGTCAATCACTATATCCGGATTAAGAACTTAAGCATTAATAACATCATAGAATCTTAGTTCTTTATTGTCAGAATTAAAGAGACAATTATTCTACTATTTTGATCCCGTTCAATATACACAAAGTATATAAGTATTATTCAATAGTCAAGATAAACTATTTCCAAATAATACTTCAGCCATTCCAGTGGTTTGTCTAACACCACCTCGACTGTGAACCCTTATTATATTATATAAGAAGTCTGACAATCTAATCTTCTGCTATCCCATTTGATACTAGATTGTCTACAATATATAATATACAGACAATGTGAAAACATGCATTGAAGATTCTCAAATAATTGTTATATACTTCAAACGAATATTTCAGTATAACCCTAACACAGAGTACCTACAGTGATTTAGTAGACTGGGCTATGTGGATGATGAGAGAGTTGGACACTCTTGGAGGTCCTACTTTTCCCTGAAGATAGATGATGGTAGTTGTAGAGTGGAGGTACCATGTACATTAGTGTGTAGTGTGTAGTATGTGGTGGTAGTGTAGTGTCAGCCGATTTTGACCTTATATAAACTAGATGTGCCGACCAGTGTGTAGGTTTGTTGTTGTGTTTTACTTTTGATGAAGCGCTTGCGCTTATGTACCTTCAACTTTTCATATATATATATATATACCAGAACCTTTCCTTTTTCATATTGTTCTTTACTTTACTGCACCTGTTTTACTTACTTTACATACCGCGCTTCATATAAACCCTGTGATATCATTGCACTCTGTTTCTTTCATTATTGCTCTGTTCTGTAAAGAAGCATGCGATTTATTTAAATAAATGATTAAAAATGTTTTCAAAAAGAAATATCTTGTTTTCTTAAAACAATTGTTAAAAGTTTTGGAGGTTAAATAAACTGCTTGTTTCTTTACAGAGCTATGTCTCCTACAAGACAAACTCGTGCAACTAACCCTGATGACAAAAACAATAACAACCCAGAACCTACAATGGCCCAGATTCTTCAGATCTTGGCCCAACAGACTGCCAACCTAACTCAACAACAGGAAAGACAGGCTAATCCTCAGGTTACTTTCAAAAACTTTCAGTCTGTCAATCCTCCAGAGTTTAAAGGTTCGGCAGACCCTATTGAAGCTAGGGTATGGTTGAAAGAAATTGAGAAAGCGTTTGTATTAGTAAAGGTAAGAGAAGAGCGAAAGACTGAGTTTGCTAGTTATTATCTGAAGGATGAAGCTACTTATTGGTGGGAATCAGTTAGAGCAATGGAAGAGACAGAGAATGTCACATGGGATAGATTTAAGGAGTTGTTTCTGGAGAAGTACTTTCCTCAGTTTCTCCAGGATCGAATGGAGTTACAGTTTTTAGAATTAAAGCAGGGAGACATGTCTGTAGGTGAATATGAAAGAAAGTTTGCTGAGTTGGCAAGGTTTGTTCCAACCTATATAGACACTGATAGGAAAAGGGCTAAGAGATTCCAACAGGGCTTGAAAGCATGGATCAGAGGAAAGCTGGCTATATTGGAATTGGATACCTACGCGGCTGTAGTTCAGAAGGCAATGATAGCAGAAACAGAAAGTGAAATGTCTAAGAAGGAGAAAGAGGGAAAGAAGCGTAAGCCAGAGCATCATGAAGGACAGTTTCAGCAGGGGAAGTTTCAGAATGTTAACAACCCGAAGAAAGGAAAATTTCAGCAGGGGAGAAATCCCACTTTTAAGAAGTCAGATGTAGGTGGTAGTGGACATAGTAACCGTCCAACTACTGGTAATCAATCAAGGCCTCCACTTCCGGAGTGCCAGATATGTGGAAAGAGACACGGATGAGTCTGTAATAGATTGAACGTGGTGTGTTATAAGTGTAATCAGAAAAGGCACTATTCCAGGGAATGTCAGAACCCACCAGCAAAGAACCCAATGATTCGAAATCAACCAGCAAGGAACCAACCCAACAGGAATCCAGCAGTTGGGATAACGTGTTTTAGATGTGAAAAACCAGGACACATGGTGAAGGATTGTACGGTGCCAGCCCCAGGTAACCCTACACTTAGAATCATGGGATCCACCCCAACAGTTACAGAAGTTCCCAGGGCCAGAACCTACAACATGACTATGAGAGATGCAGTTCAGAATGCCGACGTAGTGGCAGGTACGCTTAATGTGAATTCTTTATGTGCCAAGGTATTAATTGATTCTGGAGCTACTAGATCGTTAATTTCTGAAGATTTTGTGCCTAAATTGAATTGTCCTATAGAGTTGCTTAATGAGGTTATGAATATAGAGTTGGCTAATCAGGACCGTGTCCCTGTTAGTCAAATTTGTAGGAAATGTGAAGTTGAAATCTTAGGAAATAAGTTTTGTGCCGACTTGATACCTTTCAAGTTGGGGGAGTTTGATGTTATCCTAGGAATGACATTATATACAGAGTGGGATATTGACTATAGAAGGAAACCGTGTCCGAAAAATATATTCGGGTGATGATGTCCTCTTGAAAGCTCATAAAGATAATTATGCTTTAGTCCTGCAGGCAGATTTGTTCTTGCATAATTATAAGGTTGAGTGGATGATCAAGGATAAAAGATATTGATTAAATTAATTGTCAGAAATTAATTTAATTAATGGACATGCGATATCTTAAACATGGGGAATTTATAAGCAATTAATATGGGAGCCGAATTAAATAATTAATTTATGGAATTAGGAAAGGTAGTGCAAATATTAATTCTTTAGTGGATTGAATTAATATTTAATGACATTGGGCCTGGCCCGGAATGTCATTGGAAGTCCTGACCTAATGGTCCATGATCCCTACTGTAGCCTATATATATTCTCGTTCTCCTAAAGATGAAAGACACACCAAAATGAATTCATCCTAGAGTTTGAGAGAGGCAGACGTTTTTCTCAAGGAGACAACTAGGGTTTTGGGTTTTCGGAGCTTTAAGGAGAGGCACACCTTGGGAGATCGAAGGCCATACTTCGTCCAAGGAGAATCAAGGAATACAGTAGAAGATGTGGATTTGAATCGCTTGCGCCGTAGCGATTAAGGTTAATATTCTGTTCGAACTTTCAATTAGTATCATAAAACGCAGGGCCAAGGTCCCATTGTTCCAACAATGGTATCAGAGCGAGGTTGCGGTTCTGCGTTTTGTGATATGTGGTCCATGTCATGATTATATATATGCATGTATGTAGTGGTTCTGTGATGCAGGTTGTTATCCACTATTATGGCCATGTTTTAATTATGTGTTTTGGATCCCACGTGGTTTATCGTGGTTATTCTGTTATGTTTGGATTCCACGTGGTTTATCGTGGCCGTTGTAAATGACGAGGGTTGATCGTGATAGTTTTGATCTTGTAATTCAATTTGTAATTGTTTTAGATTATGATCTGATGTAATAGAATAGGCTGGTTCATCTGTACAATTTTTATGTAATTGTTTGATCAACGGGGCTGCAAGAAACAAGGATCTTCCGCTGCTGCGATTAGGGTTTCAAGGGTGCTGCACTATTTTGGCCGTAACTTTTGCATACGATGTCCGATTTGCGCGAACGAGCACTTTTCGGAGACGGCAGAACGAGACGGAGCCAGATGCAATTGTGGGAACCCCGGTTGAGGTGTTTTCGAGGCTGTTTTTGGAACTTTTCGAGGCATTCTGAGGCCGTTTAGGCCTCCAAACGGGCTCTCGAAGTTTTCTGGAAGCTGATTTCGAAGCTGATTTTTCCGGGGCCATAATAGTGGATGTGTTTTATTATGATTATTGTTATTATGTGTTTCTTGTTTGTGTTGTTATGCCATGTGATACTAACCCTTCGCATGCTAGAATGACATGGACATAGGGATGTTTTTAATTAATGCTTTAATCATGCTAGTATGCTGCCATGTTATGTGTTCTTTCTGTTGCTATTACCATGATAGTATGCATGTGGACTTCGAAGAAATAACATAGGGCGATGCATCTAGATTAAAATTCTCAAAGTAAATTCTAAGTGGGGGAAATAACATAGGACTTCGAAGAATTTTCTTTATCTCTGATTTGGGGCGATTTCTAAGGCTTATGGGTATTAAGTGAGACCGATGTGACTCCTCCACTGCCTAGAAGTCAAACCAGACACGAATATTGAATTGAAGTATTCTATTCGAGAAATATTGGAAGGTATACATGCCGCCCATCGTGGCGTACCAAGTTCCATAGGTTTCGGGTAATTTAAGATTTGATGATGGTATACACTTAGCTATGAAAAATAATATAGACCACCCCAACGTGGCTTATTGTTTAGTAATAGGACCGAAATAACGTTTAAACAAATTTAGGTGGTATACATGTCACCCATCGTGACGTACCAGAAACTTATCACTTCCAGATGAGCAAGGGAATTTTGTGATTCATAGTGATGCTTCTCATAAGGGCTTAGGTTGTGTGTTGATGCAACATGACAAGGTTATTGCATATGCATCCAAAAAACTCAAGCCACATGAGCAGAAGTATCCTACACATGATTTAGAGTTAGCAGCCATAGTGGTTGCATTGAAGATTTGGAGACATTATTTATATGGAGAAAAGTGTGAAATCTACACGGATCATAAGAGTTTAAAGTATATCTTTACGCAGAAGGAGCTTAATATGAGGCAGAGAAGGTGGTTGGAATTGATAAAGGATTATGATTGCACCATCAGCTATCACCCCGGAAAAGCAAATGTAGTGGAAGACGCTTTGAGTAGGAAAGAAAGGCTGAATGTGTTGACGTTACCCAAGGAACTGTGTAGAGAATTTGAAAGGTTGGAAATAGAAGTTAGAATGGGTGAACCCTCAAAAGCTGGATTATATACGATAACTTTTCAACCAGAATTATTAGAGAAGATAGGGAAATGTCAAGAGGTGGTAATGAGTCAGGATGTTAATAAGTTGGTTGGGGAAGAGCTTTGTATCCAGAAAGATGACCAGGGTATTCTAAGGTTTTCCTCTAGAATATGGATTCCACCAGTTGCTGAGTTCAGGAATGAAGTTCTGAACGAAGCACATAGTTCCACTTACTCGATTCACCCAGGAAGCACTAAAATGTATAGAGATTTGAAAGAGAATGATTGGTGGCCAGATATGAAAAGAGAAATTGCAGAGTGGGTAAGTAAATGTTATATATGTCAGAGAGTCAAGGTAGAACATCAGCGACCAAGCGGATTGTTACAACCCCTAGAGATCCCAGAATGGAAATGGGAGCATATTACGATGGATTTCATAGTTGGATTACCTAGAACAAAAGCGAATCATGATGCTCTATGGGTCATCATAGATAGATTGACAAAATCAGCTCATTTTCTTCCTATCAATGAGAGATTCTCATTAGATAAGTTGGTTCATATGTATTTGAAAGAGATAGTTGTTCGTCACGGAGTTCCCGTATCAATCGTATCTGATCGAGATCCGCGATTTAACTCGAGATTCTGGAAGAGCTTTCAGGAATGCTTGGGCACCAAACTAAACATGAGTACCGCTTACCATCCACAGACAGATGGCCAAAGTGAAAGAACCATTCAGACGATCAAAGATATGCTACGTGTTTGTACAATCGATTTCAAAGGTAATTGGGATGAACATCTACCTTTAGTAGAGTTCTCATACAACAACAGCTATCACGCGAGCATCGGTATGCCTCCCTACGAAGCTCTTTACGGCTGTAAGTGTCGATCACCCGTATGTTGGGAAGAAGTGGGAGAACGCAAAATACTTGGGCCAGAACTAGTCCAGCAGACAAAAGCAGTCGTTGAAACCGTCCAAAGAAGACTGGTTGCAGCCCAGAATCGACAGAGAAAGTATGCGGATCAAGCCAGAAAGGATATGGAATTTGGAGAAGGAGAATCAGTACTGCTGAAGATCTCGCCATGGAAAGAACTATCCCGATTTGGCAAGAAAGGAAAGCTGAGTCCCAGATACGTCGGACAATTTGAAATTCTGAGGCGTGTTGGTAAAGTGGCATAGAGTTAGCATTACCCCCACATATGGAACATATTCATAATGTCTTTCATGTGTAGATGCTTAAGAAATATCATCCAGATTCTAGGCACGTGATAGAATACGAGCCAGTAGAACTCTAGACGGATTTGTCTTATGTTGAGAATCCAATAGAGATTCTAGACAGGAAGGAGAAAGTATTGAGAAACAAAGTGTTAAATATAGTGAGAGTATTGTGGAGAAACCCAAAAGTTGAAGAATCAACTTGGGAATTAGAAAGTGATATGCGTGAGAAATATCCTCACTTGTTTTCTTAGTAGATTCTGAGGACATAATCCTTTTAAGGGGGGAAGGATGTAATATCCGGGATTTCGACGTGTATCTATTTATATCAATATGTGAATATTTTGTGGGTATTGTGTGAATTATTGATAAATTATATGTTGATTGACATATTGCATGACAGCTTATTTGTGTTATGATTTGTGAGTTCCTAATTTTTATATACTCAGAACAAAATATGGAATATCTAGGTATGTTCCTGGTAATTTATGTGTTGTTATATGATTTGATATTTAATTTAAGGATTTAATTATATTCTAAATTAATTATTAATTATTTTAAAATCGTGTACTTAGTATATTAACCCCGGGGGCCTTCTGGGAAAATTTCGCCATTTTGCTATTTGAGACATTCTGAACAACTTTCGTGTTTTAACTTTTTCGATCTGATGTACGGATTTACGTGAAAGTTTTCCGGTACAGATTTATGATTATTTTATTATTATTTGGATGTCTCGATAAACGTGTACGCCGGATATTCTCAGTACCCGGGATATTTTGACTAAAATATTATATTTCTCGTACTTCGTGCCAATCAAAGCTCGGAGCCCCAGAACTTTATCGAAATGTGTGTATTTGATAATTATCTTCAAAGTCGGTCCCGAATGGATCAGTTTTATTAATACTTAATGATTAAGAAGTATGTTTTTATATCTGATAAGATCCAAAGGGGGGCCAGTTATTCGTAATTATAAATAGGCTAATTAGTATTTTAATTTTCATAATTATCATTTCAATACACGAGAATCGAGAGAAACTAGTAGTTAGTTCTTCGTGTTCTTGAAGTTCAATCGAAGGTTTGAAGGCGTTATCGGACTCAGAATCAAGCATACGAGTAGTCCAATCGAAGGTAGCGAGGAGTAGAATCCGTATCTGCAAGCAAAAACAGCAGTAGATTCATAGGTAGGAAGTAATTAGGGTTTTAAATTTCGAATTAATTAAGTCTAAATTAGGGTTTTTTGATTTTGATATGATTTGTATGATTTTATGCTTTTATGTGGTAGATAATCTTCTCATGATCATTTTGGTATATCATATGTGTTATTTGGAGTTCAATAACATGTTCAAAAATAGGTTTAAGTGTTCGAATCCAAAATTAGGGTTTATGTGCGTTTGAAACTTTTCAATTGGAATTTGGGATTTTTAATTCTGTTGAATCTGGGTGAAATCCGAGAGCGCCTTTGTATTCCTCACGTTGCAACAAACTTATATGTATATTCGATTGCAGCAAACGGTGCCAGAATCATCGATCGGGAACTGGAAAACGTCCCGCCGACGGCGGGACTGTTCTTCAGCTTTTCCGGCCAATTTCTGGCCCGTTTGGTCGAATTGAAGCTGCGTACCGGTTTTAAATGGTTGTGGGAATGATTTTGGAGAGTTTGGTGGCCAACGGAGGCCGGGAACGCCACCTCCGGCGAACGGCGGCGATGGCGGTGCCAAATTACAATTTGGTATCCCATCGTTTGAAGATGGTGAAGTTTAGGCACCGAACTTTGTTTCCTACATTTCTTACCCCAAGGTTTTGAAAACTTACAGTTTGCACCCTGCGACAAAGTTTTGAAAACCTTACAAAATAAACCTTTTCAAATTATTTTCGAAAATTGTTTTATTTATTTACTTTAAATTTTAGAAATAGTTTTTAATTATTTCTTTATTCAAAAACAAATCTAATTTAATTTATTAATTAATTTTAATTAATAATTAATTATTATAATTAGTCAATTAATTTAAATATTAATTGATTAATTGTTTTAATTATATATTAATTGATTTTCATTGATTTATTAATTAGATTTAATTGTTTTAATTATTTAAAAATCCTGAAAAATAGTTTCGAGCTTTGAATTATTTTTCTAAAATATGTTCAAGGTTCGTTAATTGGTTTCAAATGATTTCGGACCCGATTTAGAGCATTCAGACTTTATTGTTTATTTATAAAATGATTTTTTTATCCGTTTTAATTCCGAAAAATGTTTATAAATTCGTATTAAATGTCAGAAAGATCGTTTTAACCCCGAACCTTTTCTGAAAAGCTATTTTATTGAATATCTTACATGTTACATACTATGTGTTACTTGATTAATATGTTAAATGCTTATGTAAATGTTGAATGACTGTTTGAATAGTATCTTTTGATCCATAAATCGGATTTAAGCGAAACGAAGGGTAGATAGGAACCTGTTTGAGTTGTGAAACGAATAGAATGATATGAGATTGAGTATAGATAGCTAAATATTGTGATTGTCAGGAAAATAACAGGCATAGAAAGGGAAAGCAGATAGTATCAGAGTGATTCTGTTGAGTGAAAGCTATAGAGAAGTGAATCGTCGAGATAAGGCAAGTGCTCTATTCTCAACTTATACTTCTGTAAACTCCTTGAGTTACTCTTCTGCATATGATATTGTTGTTCTGGATAGATTTGAAAGTACATCTGTCAATATATTATATTAGTGATCCTGATTATTGGTAAACCTCATTCAATCCTTTCAACACCTGAATTACAAGCTGAACCTTGATTTTGATTTCAATTGAACTTGTACCCATTTCTTTGAGACTTGACAACACAAATAATTTGCTTTGATATTCTTCCATCCTTGAATGACCAAACAGTACAAGCCTATATGCTACAATACTTCACCAAGTTATACAATATCTTACCAAACACCTATATTACTCTTTTGAAGAATGTTCACACATATACACCCTAACACTTGAAATTCTTACAAGGTAAACACATTTGAAACCTCAAGCTATCCTCACATATAATTGTTTCTTCTACAAACACCAGATTGTTTTTACCATATACTTGATATTTCTTTCAACCTCAAGACATTCTTCAGACATATTGTGAGAATACTTAAACCTACTTCTGAATTGTCCTTTGATCCCGATATGTATTGCACCACTGATTATAATGATTCTGATTTGACGATTATGATTCTGTTTTGGTAATATTGCTTCTGTTCAAATGGTATTGATCCTTATTTACTGAGATATTGTGGATTTCATCATGTTGTTAAAGAATTGGATTGTTTTATAATTGTAGACCAGATTCGTGGTCAGACCAGATTCGTGGTCATTACGCCAATGTGTGCCTTAGATCCAGTGATAGAGCTTGGTATGGACCTTGCTCGGGGTTAGTGCGTGACTGATTGATAAGTGAATTTTATATCCACTTGGAAACCTTCGTTTTGGCTTAAATCGATGATCTGGCCTCAAGCTTTTAATGTTTTTGATATGTTTTAGTGTTGTGATGTGTAGGTTTCTTAGGAGGAGGACGAAGGAGAGATTCATATCTTTCATTGAAAAAAAACGGCGAAGCAATCGGATGCGCGAGTCAAAAGTTATGGAAAAAGAAGCGGGCTGCTGAGTTGGGGCACCCGCTCCACTGGCGCACCCGCGCCACCGTTGGCGCACCCACGCCAAACCGTCAGGGAAAATTCTGCCTTTTTTGCGCACCCGACCCAACTGTGGTGCACCCGCCCCACTGGCGCACCTGCCCCAACCGTGGCGCACCTGCCCCACGACCTGTGAGGGAAATTTGGCCCGTTTTGCCCGTTTTGATCCGTTTGAAGGCCCGTTCGCTGGAAAAGATAAAGAAAGACTTTGGGGACTAAAAACATAACCTAGAATCATTCCAAGGAGCACGTGACAGCTACGAAGAAGATTGAGATCGAATTTCATAGGTTTTACTTTTGTAATTCTTCGAAGTAGGCGTAACTTTGGATGCTCGTTTCGGATTTGTTTCTTAACTCTTATTCTAGTACTTTGAGTTTGTTTTTCCTATTCCGTACCATGTTTACTCTTATTCCCATGATGATGAGAAGTTCGATTATGAACTAATCATTATCGTGGGATTCTAGCGGATTTATATATGGATATCAGTAGTTGATTTGCCTTAATTATTTGTGTGATGAATGTTTGATTTCTTCGTATTGGTTGTTCTTATTCTTCTTAGATGCGTAGCTAACATCTAAGTTGTGTGTTAATCTTTATTGAAGCGATAGTGGATATATTGATTTAGAACTTGCCATGCGAACATAGGATTATGTATTCGATATACATGATTAGTGGTGTGATTTTAACCATCTTGCATCGCTCTATGTAATCTTGATAGATGACTTGTTCTTCAACCGTTATGTTTTCAAATTCTATAGACATGTAGGGTCTAAGCATAATTGGTGTCTGTTTACCTTCTATCTTAATTGTGGATATGTAGCAGTATGGTGCACGTATAACGACAGTTAGCGTGTATCAGTTTCGTGTAATCTGATTAGTTATCAACCATCACATATCGATAAGGCAAAACTCTGAATGAAGTATATAATGAAGTTAGAATCCCATGTTTTATTCTCATTAGTAATTCGATTTTAATTTTCTTATTTATAATTCGACTTAATTAGCTAATTTAGATAAAACCAACCAAATTGTTATTTGTCCAAGCAGTGAATAATAATCATACATTGGTGCATAAGTGCATATTTCTGAATACACCAGTCTCTGTGGGAACGAACTGAATTGAATTTCTATACTACTTGTGACGACGTACGCTTGCGTGATTTTGTGCTAACAAGTTTTTGGCGCCGCTGCCGGGGACTCGGTGTTATATTTTGGTTTATGTGCTTGTCATCAGTGGTCGTTAAAGTTCAGTGACTTGGATTCTTTTCTCACTTTTATTTCGTTTGTGTGTGTTTCAGGTACTTGAGCGACGTGTATGCGAACACGTTCTCAGGCCCGTAAAGAAGCATTGGCAAAAGCAGAAACGATAGTGAGCACTACAATGGGCAATCGACCAACAGTTGCGAATGATACTAAGGCTCTTAAGGCTTTCTCTGAGCCTAAAATCAATGAAATTCAGTCGAGCATTGTCAGGCCAGCGATCGAGGCCAACACTTTTGAGATCAAACCGAGCACTATTCAGATGGTACAGAACTCAGTGCAGTTTGGGGGTTCTCCGACAAAGGATCCTAATATGCATATTCGGGATTTCATTGAGATCTGCGACACTTTCAAGTTCAATGGTGTTACTGACGAGGCCATCAAATTGAGGCTATTCCCATTTTCTCTGAGGGATAAAGCTAAGGGATGGTTGCATTCTCTTCATGCAGGATCTATTAAGACATGGGAGGATCTGGCTCAGAAATTTCTTACTAAGTTCTTCCCTATGGCCAAAACAGCTGCAATGAGGAATGCTATCACTCAATTCTCTCAGCTATCTGGTGAAACTTTATGTGAAGCATGGGAACGCTACAAGGAGATGCTGCGAAAGTGCCCACATCATGGGATGCCTGATTGGATGGTGATTAATTGCTTCTATAATGGCTTGGGACCTCAATCGAGACCAATGCTCGATGCAGCATCAGGTGGAGCTCTATGGGCTAAGAGCTATGATGAGGCTTATGAGTTGATCGAGATGATGGCTGCGAATGAATATCGGAATCCTACTCAGCGTCTTCATCAGGGCAAAGCAGCAGGGATTCTGGATGTTGATGCTACTTCAACCATAGCTGCTCAGCTTAAGGCTCTTACTATGAAGGTGGATTCTTTGGCAAATCTAGGAAATCAGCAGCCACCTTCAGTTTGTGAGCTTTGTGCTGGTGCACATTCTTCTGATCAGTGTGCTATATCTAGTGAATCCGCTCAGTTTGTGAGCAATTTTCAGCGATCTCTGCAGCCAGCTCCGGCTACTTATCACCCGAATAATCGGAATCATCCAAATTTCAGCTGGAGCAACAATCAGAACTTCATGCCACAACCACAACAACAGTTTCAGCAGCAAGGAGCTAGACCTTTCAACCCTTCTGGTTTTCAACAACAATTTGCACCGAAGCAGCAATTCCATCCACCCGGATTCCAGCAACAAAATCATGGGGTGGCTGGACAGTCTTCCAACGAAAGATCTGAATGGGAAGAGATGAAATTAATGATTAAAAGCCAAGCGGTGTCAATCAAGACTTTGGAGAACCAGATTGGGCAGATTGCTAACACGTTGATAAACAGACCACAAGGAACTCTTCCTAGTGATACCGAGGCCAATCCGGGTAAGAAAGAGATGAAGGAGCAGCAACAGAGCGAAACAAGGAAGAGAGCGATCAACAGGTTAAAACACTCGTGCTCTCATCTAAGTCTGATAGTGGAAAAACTGTTGTTGAAGCTGACAAGAATGAAATCAACGAGGAAGCAAGCAAGGAATTAGCCGAGAAGTCTAGTCCGAAAGCTGATATTGGTATCAAGCAAGTATATCCACCTCCCCCTTTTCCGAAGAGACTTCAGAAGCATAAGCTCGACAAACAATTCGCTAAATTTCTAGAGGTTTTCAAGAAATTACAAATCAACATGCCTTTTGCAGAAGCTCTAGAACAAATGCCGAGTTATGCTAAATTCATGAAAGGTATTCTCTCTCGGAAACTCAAACTTGAGGAATTGGAGACTGTAGCTTTGACCGAGGAGTGTACTGCGGTGCTGCAGCAGAAATTGCCTTCGAAGCTGAAAGATCCGGGAAGTTTCACGATACCTTGTACTGTTGGGCAATTATCTTTCGACAAGTGTTTGTGCAACTTGGGAGCTAGCATCAATCTGATGCTGTTGTCTGTCTTCAAGAAACTTGGTCTGCCGGAGCCGAAACCTACAAACATGTACTTACAACTGGCTGATCGGTCCATCACATACCCGAGAGGTATAGTGGAAGATGTCTTGGTTAAGGTGGATAAGCTCATCTTCCCTGCTGATTTTGTCATTCTAGACTTTGAGGAGGATGAGAGGATTCCCATTATCTTGGGAAGGCCGTTCTTAGCTACAGGCCAAACTTTGATCGATGTGCAAAAGGGAGAGCTTACAATGAGAGTTCAAGATCAGAGTGTCACTTTTAAAGTGTTCAACGCAATGAAATTTCCAACTGACGAAGAAGAATGCTTTAAGGTGGAGCTAATAGAAGTTGCAGCTCATCCAGAAATTGACCAAAGGCTGAAAACTGACATCTTGGAAAGGGTTCTAACAGGTGAAGCTGAATTTGGAGGTGAAGAGGAAGCAAAGCAACTTCAGTTCTTGAATGCATCTCCATGGAAGAGGAAGGTTGATATTCCATTCGAGTCTCAAGGAGTAACACAGCTTAAAAATATTCAGGAGCATCTTAAACCATCTATTGAAGAAGCTCCCATACTCGAACTCAAACTACCACCGGATCTCTTAAATGATGTGCAATTTAGAAGGTTGTCACGACGCATAGATGACATGCATGACATTCACCGCCGTTTTGCAAAGGATTTGACTCAGGCTCTTGGGAGTGCTTTTCGAGCCATTGGTGTTGAGGTTGATTGGCCAGTGTTTGGAGATGGCATGGTATATTCACCACCTGATCCTCCACCTGAGGAGGGTGATCCTTCCGACATCTAGGTACATTCGATCCTTTTTATCACCTTCAATGAGGACATTGAAGATTTTAAGTTTGGGGGTGGTAATCTAAGGACTAGTAGTAGTGTGTGTTCATATAGGTTGCATGTTGCATATAGTTTAGCATATTATCTCATATTGTTTGCATATAGTACGTGTTTTTTTTATATATTCTTCTGTTTAGTAGTTGTTAGTAGTTTCATATAGTCGCATTTGCATGAATTTTGAAATTGTGTTCCAAGTTGATTTCCTATGATAAGTTTATGTGCATAATTTCTTGGCTAGTAGTCTTTATCATATGTGATGCCTTGTTACTTGAAAACTGCTTGTGTGGAAATTGTAATTACACTTATGCTCTAGAGATAAGACTTGGACTAACTTATTTCTTGAGTCCTTATGTTGAGTCGGGCGTAGAATTTTGATTATTCCCTTTTTGAAATTAGAGTTTGTAAATCTTAAGTTTGGGGGAGTTAAGGGATGAATATGCCTTTCTAAAAAAAAGAAAAGAAAAATAAAAGAAAAATAATAATAATAATTATCAGGTACTCCTTTGAGATCAATGGGTATAATGCAATGTCATGTGAAAGGGACGATCCATGTACTTGTGCTGGTATTAAGTGCAAATGTATTAGAATAAGCAAATTCTTGGTGACTTTTCACAACCCTTGATTACTGGAGAATTACGTGATTAAAAAAAAGAGAAGAAAAAAAAATTAGCGAAGTCGAATGGCGGTCGTAACTCACTTACACTGAGAAGCGTCCCAACCTTAGACATACCAAAAAAAAAAATAGGAGAGGCATAGGAATTTTGAGGACTATATGTTAACACGGATTACACTTCATGATTCGATTAGATGTAGGCATTTAGTTGCATTCATGCATGACATTAGTAGAATTTGTGTGTGTGTCTACGCTTGAGGACAAACATCGGTTTAAGCTTGGGGGTGTGATAAGTGGATTTTATATCCACTTGGAAGCCTTCGTTTTGGCTTAAATCGATGATCTGGCCTCAAGCTTTTGATGTTTTTGATATGTTTTAGTGTTGTGATGTGTAGGTTTCTTGGGAGGAGGACGAAGGGGAGATTCATAGGCGAAGCAATCGGATGCGCGAGTCAAAAGTTATGGAAAAAGAAGCGGGCTGCTGAGTTGGGGCACCCGCGCCACCGTTAACGCACCCGCCCCACTGGCACACCCACGCCAAACCGTCAGGGAAAATTCTGCCCTTTTCGCGCACCCGCCCCAACTATGGCGCACCCGCCCCACTGGCGCACCTGCCCCAACCGTGGCGCACCTGCCCCACGACCTATGCGGGAAATTTGGCCCGTTTTGCCCGTTTTTGATCCGTTTGAAGGCCCGTTCGCTGGGAAAGATAAAGAAAGACTTTGGGGACTAAAAACATAACCTAGAATCATTCCAAGGAGCACGTGACGGCTACGAAGAAGATTGAGATCGAATTTCATAGCTTTTACTTTTGTACTTGTAATTACACTTATGCTCTAGAGATAAGACTTAGACTAACTTATTTCTTGAGTCCTTATGTTGAGTTGGGCGTAGAATTTTGATTATTCCCTTTTTGAAATTAGAGTTTGTAAATCTTAAGTTTGGGGGAGTTAAGGGATGAATATGCCTTTCTAAAAAAAAGAAAAGAAAAAAAAAGAAAAAAAGAATAATAATTATCAAGTACTCCTTTGAAATCAATGGGTATAATGCAATGTCATGTGAAAGGGACGATCCATGTACTTGTGCTGGTATTAAGTGCAAATGTATTAGAATAAGTAAATTCTTGGTGAATTTTCACAACCCTTGATTATTGGAGAATTACGTGATTAAAAAAAAGAGAAGGAAAAAAATTAGCGAAGTCGAATGGCGGTCGTAACTTACTTACACTGAGAAGCGTCCCAACCTTAGACATAGCAAAAAAAAAAAAAGGAGAGGCATAGGAATTTTTGGTGACCTAAATTGTAGTTGACTCTTTAGTAAAGAAGCGTTTAAGCTTGATTCTGATTAACGGCTCATATTGAGGACTCTGTTGAAGTTCGTTGGTCTTTGTTTTGTTTCACTAGAGAGCATGCTAGCACACACGATGCACTTCACACTTGTAGTAGAAGAGAACACAGCTAATATGTGAAAGAGATGAAGACCGAGAATGTTGCATATTCTGAGGAGTATATGTTAACACGGATTACACTTCATTATTCGATTAGATGTAGGCATTTAGTTGCATTCATGCATGGCATTAGTAGAATTTGTGTGTGTGTGTGTGTCTATGCTTGAGGACAAGCATCGGTTTAAGTTTGGGGGTGTGATAAGTGGATTTTATATCCACTTGGAAGCCTTCGTTTTGGCTTAAATCGATGATCTGGCCTCAAGCTTTTGATGTTTTTGATATGTTTTAGTGTTGTGATGTGTAGGTTTCTTGGGAGGAGGACGAAGGGGAGATTCATATCTTTTATTGAAAAAAAACGACGAAGCAATCGGATGCGCGAGTCAAAAGTTATGGAAAAAGAAGCGGGCTGCTGAGTTGGGCCACCCGCGCCACCGTTGGCGCACCCGCGCCAAACCGTCAGGGAAAATTCTGCCCTTTTCGCGCACCCTCCCCAACTGTGGTGCATCCGCCCCACTGGTGCACCTGCCCCAACCGTGGCGCACCTGCCCCACGACCTGTGCGGGAAATTTGGTCCGTTTTGCCCGTTTTTGATCCGTTTGAAGGCCCGTTCGCTGGGAAAGATAAAGAAAGACTTTGGGGACTAAAAACGTAACCTAGAATCATTCCAAGGAGCACGTGGCAGCTACGAAGAAGATTGAGATCGAATTTCATAGCTTTTACTTTTGTAATTCTTCGAAGTAGGCGTAACTTTGGATGCTCGTTTCGGATTTGTTTCTTAACTCTTATTCTAGTACTTTGAGTTTGTTTTTCCTATTCCGTACCATGTTTACTCTTATTCCCATGATGATGAGAAGTTCGATTATGAACTAATCATTATCGTGGGATTCTAACGGATTTATATATGGATTTCAGTAGTTGATTTGCCTTAATTATTTGTGTGATGAATGTTTGATTTCTTCGTATTGGTTGTGCTTATTCTTCTTAGATGCGTAGCTAACATCTAAATTGTGTGTTAATATATATTGAAGCGACAGTGGATATATTGATTTAGAACTTGCCATGCGAACATAGGATTATGTATTCGATATACATGATTAGCGGTGTGATTTTAACCATCTTGCATCGCTCTATGTAATCTTGATAGATGACTTGTTCTTCAACCGTTATGTTTTCAAATTCTATAGACATATAGGGTCTAAGCATAATTGGTGTCTGTTTACCTTCTATCTTAATTGTGGATGTGTAGCAGTATGGTGCACGTATAACGACAGTTAGCGTGTATCAGTTTCGTGTTATCTGATTAGTTATCAACCATCACATATCGATAAGGCAAAACTCTGAATGAAGTATATAATGAAGTTAAAATCCCATGTTTTATTCTCATTAGTAATTCGATTTTAATTTTTTTAGTTATAATTTGACTTAATTAGTTAATTTAGATAAAACCAACCAAATTGTTATTTGTCCAAGCAGTGAATAATAATCATACATTGGTGCATAAGTTCATATTTCTGAATACACCAGTCTCTGTGGGAACGATTGAATTGAATTTCTATACTACTTGTGACCACGTACGCTTGCGTGATTTTGTGCGAACACTGATCAGCAGCCTAACCTTGTTTTTTTTAAATAAAAATATGAATATCCATTTCTAATCACTGCTTTAAAAAGGAATTTGATATCTTGATTCATTCTTATGGATAAATGTTGAACTTCAGTTTATTGTTTATATTACTTGCTGAGCTTGTAAGCTCACTCTTGCGAATCTTTATGTTCTTTTCCAGTGAAAAAAGAGGATACTGGTAGCGAGGACCCGCCGACTAGTCACCAGGTCAGAACCTCAGGATAAGTGTTGGAGAGCTCAACTAGGAGCCTGCTGTGTTATAAGTAGTGTGATCTTTTGAGTTACAGTTGTGTGTAAGCACTCTATGTTGTATTTGTAAGTTGTAATATTATTATTGTTTACAGGTTTATATTGTGGCGTGACTCCCAAGTCTATGACCCGGACTTGGAGGGTGTCACATCAAACGAGTCTGGAATGAAACTACAAGTTGTTTCCAACTTGAATCTAGCCAATAATAAAGCAACCAGTTGTTTCCGGGCTCAAACGGGTCAAGAATGCAACTACAAGTTGGTTCTAATTTTAAACAACCGAAAAGGAAGCTACAAGTTGTTTTCAACTTCAAACGAGTCTGGAATGAAGCTACAAGTTGTTTCCAACATCAATCTAGCCAATAATGAAGCAACCAGTTGTTTACAGGCTCAAACGAGCCAAGAATGAAACTACAAGTTGATTCTAATTTTAAGCAACCGAAAAGGAAGCTTCAAGTTGTTTTCAACCTCAAATGAGTATGGAATGAAGCTACAAGTTGTTTCCAACTTTAATCTAGCCAATAATAAAGCAACAAGTTGTTTCCGGGCTCAAACGAGTCAAGAATGAAACTACAAGTTGATTCTAATTTTAAACAACCGAAAATGAAGCTACAAGTTGTTTTCAACTTCAAACGAGTCTAGAATGAAACTACAAGTTGTTTCCAACTTCAATCTAGTCACTAATGAAGCAACAAGTTGTTTACAGGCTCAAATGAGCCAAGAATGAAACTACAAGTTGATTCCCATTTTAAACAACTGAAAATGAAGCTACAAGTTGTTTTCATCCTCAAACGAGTCTGGAATGAAGCTACAAGTTGTTTCCAACTTTAATCTAGCCAATAAAAAAGCAACAAGTTGTTTCCGGGCTCAAACGGGTCAAGAATGCAACTACAATTTGGTTCTAATTTTAAACAATCGAAAACGAAGCTACAAGTTGTTTTCAACTTCAAACGAGTCTGGAATTAAGCTACAAGTTGTTTCCAACTTCAATCTAGCCACTAATGAACCAACAAGTTGTTTATAGGCTCAAACGAGCCAAGAATGAAACTACAAGTTGATTCTCATTTTAAACAACCGAAAATGAAGCTACAAGTTTTCAACCTCAAACGAGTTTGGAATGAAGGTACAAGTTGTTTCCAACTTCAATATAGCCAATAATGAAGCAACCAGTTGTTTACAGGCTCAAACGAGCCAAGAATGAAACTACAAGTTGATTTTAATTTTAAACAACCGAAAAGGAAGCTACAAGTTGTTTTCAACTTCAAACGAGTCTGGAATGAAGCTACAAGTTGTTTCCAACTTCAATCTAGCCAATAATGAAGCAACCAGTTGTTTATAGGCTCAAACGAGCCAAGAATGAAACTACAAGTTGATTCTAATTTTAAACAACCGAAAATGAAGCTACAAGTTGTTTTCAACCTCAAACGAGTCTGGAATGAAGCTACAAGTTGTTTCCAACTTTAATCTAGCCAATAATAAAGCAACAAGTTGTTTCCGGGCTCAAACGAGTCAAGAATGCAACTACATGTTGGTTCTAATTTTAAACAACCGAAAACGAAGTTACAAGTTCTTTTCAACTTCAAACGAGTCTGGAATGAAGCTACAAGTTGTTTCCAACTTCAATCTAGCCAATAATGAAGCAACCAGTTGTTTACAGGCTCAAACGAGCCAAGAATGAAACTACAAGTTGATTCTAATTTTAAACAACCGAAAATGAAGCTACAAGTTGTTTTCAACCTCAAACGAGTCTGGAATGAAGCTACAAGTTGTTTCCAACTTTAATCTAGCCAATAATAAAGCAACAAGTTGTTTCCGGGCTCAAACGAGTCAGGAATGTAACTACAGCTTGGTTCTAATTTTAAACAACTGAAAACGAAGCTACAAGTTGTTTTCAGCTTCAAACGAGTCTAGAATGAAGCTACAAGTTGTTTCCAACTTCAGTCTAGCTAGTAATGAAGCAACAAGTTGTTTACAGGCTTAAACCAGTCCAGAATGAAGCTACAAGTTGATTCTAATTTTAAACAACCGAAAATGAAGCTACAAGTTGTTTTCAACTTCAAACGAGTCTGAAATGAAGCTACAAGTTGTTTCCAACTTCAATCTAGCCAATAATGAAGCAACCAGTTGTTTACAGGCTTAAACGAGCCAAGAATGAAACTACAAGTTGATTCTAATTTTAAACAACCGAAAACGAAGCTACAAGTTGTTTTCAAATTCAAACGAGTCTGGAATGAAGCTACAAGTTGTTTCCAACTTCAATCTTGCCACTAATGAAGCAACAAGTTGTTTCCGGGCTCAAACGAGTCAAGAATGCAACTACAACTTGGTTCTAATTTTAAACAACTGAAAACGAAGCTACAAGTTGTTTTCAACTTCAAACGAGTATGGAAAGAAGCTACAAGTTGTTTCCAACTTCAATCTAGGCAATGATGAACGAACAAGTTGTTTCCGGGCTCAAACGAGTCAAGAATGAAACTACACGTTGATTCTACTTTTAAACAACCGAAAATGAAGCTACAAGTTGTTTTCAACCTCAAACGAGTCTGGAATGAAGCTACAAGTTGTTTCCAACTTTAATCTAGCCAATAATAAAGCAACAAGTTGTTTCCGGGCTCAAACGAGTCAGGAATGTAACTACAGCTTGGTTCTAATTTTAAACAACTGAAAACGAAGCTACAAGTTGTTTTCAGCTTCAAACGAGTCTAGAATGAAGCTACAAGTTGTTTCCAACTTCAGTCTAGCTAGTAATGAAGCAACAAGTTGTTTACAGGCTTAAACCAGTCCAGAATGAAGCTACAAGTTGATTCTAATTTTAAACAACCGAAAATGAAGCTACCAGTTGTTTTCAACCTCAAACGAGTCTGGAATGAAGCTACAAGTTGTTTCCAACTTCAATCTAGCCAATAATGAAGCAACCAGTTGTTTACAGGCTCAAACGAGCCAAGAATGAAACTACAAGTTGATTCTAATTTTAAACAACTGAAAATGAAGCTACAAGTTGTTTTCAACCTCAAACGAGTCTGGAATGAAGCTACAAGTTGTTTCCAACTTTAATCTAGCCAATAATAAAGCAACAAGTTGTTTCCGGGCTCAAACGAGTCAGGAATGTAACTACAGCTTGGTTCTAATTTTAAACAACTGAAAACGAAGCTACAAGTTGTTTTCAGCTTCAAACGAGTCTAGAATGAAGCTACAAGTTGTTTCCAACTTCAGTCTAGCTAGTAATGAAGCAACAAGTTGTTTACAGGCTTAAACCAGTCCAGAATGAAGCTACAAGTTGATTCTAATTTTAAACAACCGAAAATGAAGCTACCAGTTGTTTTCAACCTCAAACGAGTCTGGAATGAAGCTACAAGTTGTTTCCAACTTTAATCTAGCCAATAATAAAGCAACAAGCTGTTTCCGGGCTCAAACGGGTCAAGAATGCAACTACAAGTTGGTTCTAATTTTAAACAACCGAAAACGAAGCTACAAGTTGTTTTCAAATTCAAACGAGTCTGGAATGAAGCTACAAGTTGTTTCCAACTTCAATCTTGCCACTAATGAAGCAACAAGTTGTTTCCGGGCTCAAACGAGTCAAGAATGCAACTACAACTTGGTTCTAATTTTAAACAACTGAAAACGAAGCTACAAGTTGTTTTCAACTTCAAACGAGTATGGAAAGAAGCTACAAGTTGTTTCCAACTTCAATCTAGGCAATGATGAACGAACAAGTTGTTTCCGGGCTCAAACGAGTCAAGAATGAAACTACACGTTGATTCTACTTTTAAACAACCGAAAATGAAGCTACAAGTTGTTTTCTACTTCAAACGAGCCAAGAATGAAACTACAAGTTAATTCTAATTTTAAACAACCGAAAATGAAGCTACAAGTTGTTTTCAACCTCAAACGAGTCTGGAATGAAGCTACAAGTTGTTTCCAACTTTAATCTAGCCAATAATAAAGCACCAAGTTGTTTCCGGGCTCAAACGAGTCAGGAATGTAACTACAGCTTGGTTCTAATTTTAAACAACTGAAAACGAAGCTACAAGTTGTTTTCAGCTTCAAACGAGTCTAGAATAAAGCTACAAGTTGTTTCCAACTTCAGTCTAGCTAGTAATGAAGCAATAAGTTGTTTACAGGCTTAAACCAGTCCAGAATGAAGCTACAAGTTGATTCTAATTTTAAACAACCGAAAATGAAGCTACCATTTGTTTTCAACCTCAAACGAGTCTGGAATGAAGCTACAAGTTGTTTCCAACTTTAATCTAGCCAATAATAAAGCAACAAGTTGTTTCCGTGCTCAAACGGGTCAAGAATGCAACTACAAGTTGGTTCTAATTTTAAACAACCGAAAACGAAGCTACAAGTTGTTTTCAAATTCAAACGAGTCTGGAATGAAGCTACAAGTTGTTTCCAACTTCAATCTTGCCACTAATGAAGCAACAAGTTGTTTCCGGGCTCAAACGAGTCAAGAATGCAACTACAACTTGGTTCTAATTTTAAACAACTGAAAACGAAGCTACAAGTTGTTTTCAACTTCAAACGAGTATGGAAAGAAGCTACAAGTTGTTTCCAACTTCAATCTAGGCAATGATGAACGAACAAGTTGTTTCCGGGCTCAAACTAGTCAAGAATGAAACTACACGTTGATTCTACTTTTAAACAACCGAAAATGAAGCTACAAGTTGTTTTCTACTTCAAACGAGCCAAGAATGAAACTACAAGTTGATTCTAATTTTAAACAACCGAAAATGAAGCTACAAGTTGTTTTCAACCTCAAACGAGTCTGGAATGAAGCTACAAGTTGTTTCCAACTTTAATCTAGCCAATAATAAAGCAACAAGTTGTTTCCGGGCTCAAACGAGTCAGGAATGTAACTACAGCTTGGTTCTAATTTTAAACAACTGAAAACGAAGCTACAAGTTGTTTTCAGCTTCAAACGAGTCTAGAATAAAGCTACAAGTTGTTTCCAACTTCAGTCTAGCTAGTAATGAAGCAACAGGTTGTTTACAGGCTTAAACCAGTCCAGAATGAAGCTACAAGTTGATTCTAATTTTAAACAACCGAAAATGAAGCTACAAGTTGTTTTCAACTTCAAACGAGTCTGAAATGAAGCTACAAGTTGTTTCCAACTTCAATCTAGCCAATAATGAAGCAACCAGTTGTTTACAGGCTCAAACGAGCCAAGAATGAAACTACAAGTTGATTCTAATTTTAAACAACCGAAAATGAAGCTACCAGTTGTTTTCAACCTCAAACGAGTCTGGAATGAAGCTACAAGTTGTTTCCAACTTTAATCTAGCCAATAATAAAGCAACAAGTTGTTTCCGGACTCAAACGGGTCAAGAATGCAACTACAAGTTGGTTCTAATTTTAAACAACCGAAAACGAAGCTACAAGTTGTTTTCAAATTCAAACGAGTCTGGAATGAAGCTACAAGTTGTTTCCAACTTCAATCTTGCCACTAATGAAGCAACAAGTTGTTTCCGGGCTCAAACGAGTCAAGAATGCAACTACAACTTGGTTCTAATTTTAAACAACTGAAAACGAAGCTACAAGTTGTTTTCAACTTCAAACGAGTATGGAAAGAAGCTACAAGTTGTTTCCAACTTCAATCTAGGCAATGATGAACGAACAAGTTGTTTCCGGGCTCAAACGAGTCAAGAATGAAACTACACGTTGATTCTACTTTTAAACAACCGAAAATGAAGCTACAAGTTGTTTTCTACTTCAAACGAGTCTAGAATGAAACTACAAGTTGTTTCCAACTTCAATCTAGTCACTAATGAAGCAACAAGTTGTTTACAGGCTCAAACGAGCCAAGAATGAAACTACAAGTTGATTCTCATTTTAAACAACTGAAAATGAAGCTACAAGTTGTTTTCATCTTCGAACGAGTCTGGAATGAAGCTACAAGTTGTTTCCAACTTTAATCTAGCCAATAATAAAGCAACAAGTTGTTTCCGGGCTCAAACGGGTCAAGAATGCAACTACAAGTTGGTTCTAATTTTAAACAACCGAAAACGAAGCTACAAGTTGTTTTCAACTTCAAACGAGTCTAGAATGAAGCTACAAGTTGTTTCCAACTTCAATCTAGCCACTAATGAAGCAACAAGTTGTTTACATGCTCAAACGAGCCAAGAATGAAACTACAAGTTAATTCTCATTTTAAACAACCGAAAATGAAGCTACAAGTTTTCAACCTCAAACGAGTCTGGAATGAAGCTACAAGTTGTTTCCAACTTCAATATAGCCAATAATGAAGCAACCAGTTGTTTACAGGCTCAAACGATCCAAGAATGAAACTACAAGTTGATTCTAATTTTGATCAACCGAAAAGGAAGCTACAAGTTGTTTTCAACTTCAAACGAGTCTGGAATGAAGCTACAAGTTGTTTCCAACTTCAATCTAGCCAATAATGAAGCAACCAATTGTTTACAGGCTCAAACGAGCCAAGAATGAAACAACAAGTTGATTCTAATTTTAAACAACTGAAAATGAAGCTACAAGTTGTTTTCAACCTCAAACGAGTCTGGAATGAAGCTACAAGTTGTTTCCAACTTTAATCTAGCCAATAATAAAGCAACAAGTTGTTTCCGGGCTCAAACGAGTCAAGATTGCAAATACAAGTTGGTTCTAATTTTAAACAACCGAAAACGAAGCTACAAGTTCTTTTCAACTTCAAACGAGTCTGGAATGAAGCTACAAGTTGTTTCCAACTTTAATCTAGCCTATAAAGCAACAAGTTGTTTCCGGGCTCAAACGAGTCAGGATTATAACTACAGCTTGGTTCCAATTTTAAACAACTGAAAACGAAGCTACAAGTTGTTTTCAGCTTCAAACGAGTCTGGAATGAAGCTACAAGTTGTTTGCAACTTCAGTCTAGCTAGTAATGAAGCAACAAGTTGTTTACAGGCTTAAACCAGTCCAGAATGAAGCTACAAGTTGATTCTAATTTTAAACAACCGAAAATGAAGCTACAAGTTGTTTTCAACTTCAAACGAGTCTGAAATGAAGCTACAAGTTGTTTCCAACTTCAATCTAGCGAATAATGAAGCAACCAGTTGTTTACAGGCTCAAACGAGCCAAGAATGAAACTACAAGTTGATTCTAATTTTAAACAACCGAAAATGAAGCTACCAGTTGTTTTCAACCTCAAACGAGTCTGGAATGAAGCTACAAGTTGTTTGCAACTTTAATCTAGCCAATAATAAAGCAACAAGTTGTTTCCGGGCTCAAACGGGTCAAGAATGCAACTACAAGTTGGTTCTAATTTTAAACAACCGAAAACGAAGCTACAAGTTGTTTTCAAATTCAAACGAGTCTGGAATGAAGCTACAAGTTGTTTCCAACTTCAATCTTGCCACTAATGAAGCAACAAGTTGTTTCCGGGCTCAAACGAGTCAAGAATGCAACTACAACTTGGTTCTAATTTTAAACAACTGAAAACGAAGCTACAAGTTGTTTTCAACTTCAAACGAGTATGGAAAGAAGCTACAAGTTGTTTCCAACTTCAATCTAGGCAATGATGAACGAACAAGTTGTTTCCGGGCTCAAACGAGTCAAGAATGAAACTACACGTTGATTCTACTTTTAAACAACCGAAAATGAAGCTACAAGTTGTTTTCTACTTCAAACGAGTCTAGAATGAAACTACAAGTTGTTTCCAACTTCAATCTAGTCACTAATGAAGCAACAAGTTGTTTACAGGCTCAAACGAGCCAAGAATGAAACTACAAGTTGATTCTCATTTTAAACAACTGAAAATGAAGCTACAAGTTGTTTTCATCTTCGAACGAGTCTGGAATGAAGCTACAAGTTGTTTCCAACTTTAATCTAGCCAATAATAAAGCAACAAGTTGTTTCCGGGCTCAAACGGGTCAAGAATGCAACTACAAGTTGGTTCTAATTTTAAACAACCGAAAACGAAGCTACAAGTTGTTTTCAACTTCAAACGAGTCTAGAATGAAGCTACAAGTTGTTTCCAACTTCAATCTAGCCACTAATGAAGCAACAAGTTGTTTACATGCTCAAACGAGCCAAGAATGAAACTACAAGTTAATTCTCATTTTAAACAACCGAAAATGAAGCTACAAGTTTTCAACCTCAAACGAGTCTGGAATGAAGCTACAAGTTGTTTCCAACTTCAATATAGCCAATAATGAAGCAACCAGTTGTTTACAGGCTCAAACGATCCAAGAATGAAACTACAAGTTGATTCTAATTTTGATCAACCGAAAAGGAAGCTACAAGTTGTTTTCAACTTCAAACGAGTCTGGAATGAAGCTACAAGTTGTTTCCAACTTCAATCTAGCCAATAATGAAGCAACCAATTGTTTACAGGCTCAAACGAGCCAAGAATGAAACAACAAGTTGATTCTAATTTTAAACAACTGAAAATGAAGCTACAAGTTGTTTTCAACCTCAAACGAGTCTGGAATGAAGCTACAAGTTGTTTCCAACTTCAATCTAGGCAATGATGAACGAACAAGTTATTTCCGGGCTCAAACGAGTCAAGAATGAAACTACAAGCTGATTCTAATTTTAAACAACCGAAAATGAAGCTACAGGTTGTTTTCAACCTCAAACGAGTCTGGAATGAAGCTACAAGTTGTTTCCAACTTTAATCTAGCCAATAAAAAAGCAACAAGTTGTTTCCGGGCTCAAACGAGTCAGGATTATAACTACAGCTTGGTTCCAATTTTAAACAACTGAAAACGAAGCTACAAGTTGTTTTCAGCTTCAAACGAGTCTGGAATGAAGCTACAAGTTGTTTGCAACTTCAGTCTAGCTAGTAATGAAGCAACAAGTTGTTTACAGGCTTAAACCAGTCCAGAATGAAGCTACAAGTTGATTCTAATTTTAAACAACCGAAAATGAAGCTACAAGTTGTTTTCAACTTCAAACGAGTCTGAAATGAAGCTACAAGTTGTTTCCAACTTCAATCTAGCGAATAATGAAGCAACCAGTTGTTTACAGGCTCAAACGAGCCAAGAATGAAACTACAAGTTGATTCTAATTTTAAACAACCGAAAATGAAGCTACCAGTTGTTTTCAACCTCAAACGAGTCTGGAATGAAGCTACAAGTTGTTTGCAACTTTAATCTAGCCAATAATAAAGCAACAAGTTGTTTCCGGGCTCAAACGGGTCAAGAATGCAACTACAAGTTGGTTCTAATTTTAAACAACCGAAAACGAAGCTACAAGTTGTTTTCAAATTCAAACGAGTCTGGAATGAAGCTACAAGTTGTTTCCAACTTCAATCTTGCCACTAATGAAGCAACAAGTTGTTTCCGGGCTCAAACGAGTCAAGAATGCAACTACAACTTGGTTCTAATTTTAAACAACTGAAAACGAAGCTACAAGTTGTTTTCAACTTCAAACGAGTATGGAAAGAAGCTACAAGTTGTTTCCAACTTCAATCTAGGCAATGATGAACGAACAAGTTGTTTCCGGGCTCAAACGAGTCAAGAATGAAACTACACGTTGATTCTACTTTTAAACAACCGAAAATGAAGCTACAAGTTGTTTTCTACTTCAAACGAGTCTAGAATGAAACTACAAGTTGTTTCCAACTTCAATCTAGTCACTAATGAAGCAACAAGTTGTTTACAGGCTCAAACGAGCCAAGAATGAAACTACAAGTTGATTCTCATTTTAAACAACTGAAAATGAAGCTACAAGTTGTTTTCATCTTCGAACGAGTCTGGAATGAAGCTACAAGTTGTTTCCAACTTTAATCTAGCCAATAATAAAGCAACAAGTTGTTTCCGGGCTCAAACGGGTCAAGAATGCAACTACAAGTTGGTTCTAATTTTAAACAACCGAAAACGAAGCTACAAGTTGTTTTCAACTTCAAACGAGTCTAGAATGAAGCTACAAGTTGTTTCCAACTTCAATCTAGCCACTAATGAAGCAACAAGTTGTTTACATGCTCAAACGAGCCAAGAATGAAACTACAAGTTAATTCTCATTTTAAACAACCGAAAATGAAGCTACAAGTTTTCAACCTCAAACGAGTCTGGAATGAAGCTACAAGTTGTTTCCAACTTCAATATAGCCAATAATGAAGCAACCAGTTGTTTACAGGCTCAAACGATCCAAGAATGAAACTACAAGTTGATTCTAATTTTGATCAACCGAAAAGGAAGCTACAAGTTGTTTTCAACTTCAAACGAGTCTGGAATGAAGCTACAAGTTGTTTCCAACTTCAATCTAGCCAATAATGAAGCAACCAATTGTTTACAGGCTCAAACGAGCCAAGAATGAAACAACAAGTTGATTCTAATTTTAAACAACTGAAAATGAAGCTACAAGTTGTTTTCAACCTCAAACGAGTCTGGAATGAAGCTACAAGTTGTTTCCAACTTCAATCTAGGCAATGATGAACGAACAAGTTGTTTCCGGGCTCAAACGAGTCAAGAATGAAACTACACGTTGATTCTACTTTTAAACAACCGAAAACGAAGCTACAAGTTGTTTTCAACTTCAAACGAGTCTGGAATGAAGCTACAAGTTGTTTCCAACTTTAATCTAGCCAATAATAAAGCAACAAGTTGTTTCCGGGCTCAAACGAGTCAGGATTATAACTACAGCTTGGTTCCAATTTTAAACAACTGAAAACGAAGCTACAAGTTGTTTTCAGCTTCAAACGAGTCTGGAATGAAGCTACAAGTTGTTTGCAACTTCAGTCTAGCTAGTAATGAAGCAACAAGTTGTTTACAGGCTTAAACCAGTCCAGAATGAAGCTACAAGTTGATTCTAATTTTAAACAACCGAAAATGAAGCTACAAGTTGTTTTCAACTTCAAACGAGTCTGAAATGAAGCTACAAGTTGTTTCCAACTTCAATCTAGCGAATAATGAAGCAACCAGTTGTTTACAGGCTCAAACGAGCCAAGAATGAAACTACAAGTTGATTCTAATTTTAAACAACCGAAAATGAAGCTACCAGTTGTTTTCAACCTCAAACGAGTCTGGAATGAAGCTACAAGTTGTTTGCAACTTTAATCTAGCCAATAATAAAGCAACAAGTTGTTTCCGGGCTCAAACGGGTCAAGAATGCAACTACAAGTTGGTTCTAATTTTAAACAACCGAAAACGAAGCTACAAGTTGTTTTTAAATTCAAACGAGTCTGGAATGAAGCTACAAGTTGTTTCCAACTTCAATCTTGCCACTAATGAAGCAACAAGTTGTTTCCGGGCTCAAACGAGTCAAGAATGCAACTACAACTTGGTTCTAATTTTAAACAACTGAAAACGAAGCTACAAGTTGTTTTCAACTTCAAACGAGTATGGAAAGAAGCTACAAGTTGTTTCCAACTTCAATCTAGGCAATGATGAACGAACAAGTTGTTTCCGGGCTCAAACGAGTCAAGAATGAAACTACACGTTGATTCTACTTTTAAACAACCGAAAATGAAGCTACAAGTTGTTTTCAACCTCAAACGAGTCTGGAATGAAGCTACAAGTTGTTTCCAACTTTAATCTAGCCAATAATAAAGCAACAAGTTGTTTCCGGGCTCAAACGAGTCAGGAATGTAACTACAGCTTGGTTCTAATTTTAAACAACTGAAAACGAAGCTACAAGTTGTTTTCAGCTTCAAACGAGTCTAGAATGAAGCTACAAGTTGTTTCCAACTTCAGTCTAGCTAGTAATGAAGCAACAAGTTGTTTACAGGCTTAAACCAGTCCAGAATGAAGCTACAAGTTGATTCTAATTTTAAACAACCGAAAATGAAGCTACCAGTTGTTTTCAACCTCAAACGAGTCTGGAATGAAGCTACAAGTTGTTTCCAACTTCAATCTAGCCAATAAAGAAGCAACCAGTTGTTTACAGGCTCAAACGAGCCAAGAATGAAACTACAAGTTGATTCTAATTTTAAACAACTGAAAATGAAGCTACAAGTTGTTTTCAACCTCAAACGAGTCTGGAATGAAGCTACAAGTTGTTTCCAACTTTAATCTAGCCAATAATAAAGCAACAAGTTGTTTCCGGGCTCAAACGAGTCAGGAATGTAACTACAGCTTGGTTCTAATTTTAAACAACTGAAAACGAAGCTACAAGTTGTTTTCAGCTTCAAACGAGTCTAGAATGAAGCTACAAGTTGTTTCCAACTTCAGTCTAGCTAGTAATGAAGCAACAAGTTGTTTACAGGCTTAAACCAGTCCAGAATGAAGCTACAAGTTGATTCTAATTTTAAACAACCGAAAATGAAGCTACCAGTTGTTTTCAACCTCAAACGAGTCTGGAATGAAGCTACAAGTTGTTTCCAACTTTAATCTAGCCAATAATAAAGCAACAAGCTGTTTCCGGGCTCAAACGGGTCAAGAATGCAACTACAAGTTGGTTCTAATTTTAAACAACCGAAAACGAAGCTACAAGTTGTTTTCAAATTCAAACGAGTCTGGAATGAAGCTACAAGTTGTTTCCAACTTCAATCCTGCCACTAATGAAGCAACAAGTTGTTTCCGGGCTCAAACGAGTCAAGAATGCAACTACAACTTGGTTCTAATTTTAAACAACTGAAAACGAAGCTACAAGTTGTTTTCAACTTCAAACGAGTATGGAAAGAAGCTACAAGTTGTTTCCAACTTCAATCTAGGCAATGATGAACGAACAAGTTGTTTCCGGGCTCAAACGAGTCAAGAATGAAACTACACGTTGATTCTACTTTTAAACAACCGAAAATGAAGCTACAAGTTGTTTTCTACTTCAAACGAGCCAAGAATGAAACTACAAGTTAATTCTAATTTTAAACAACCGAAAATGAAGCTACAAGTTGTTTTCAACCTCAAACGAGTCTGGAATGAAGCTACAAGTTGTTTCCAACTTTAATCTAGCCAATAATAAAGCAACAAGTTGTTTCCGGGCTCAAACGAGTCAGGAATGTAACTACAGCTTGGTTCTAATTTTAAACAACTGAAAACGAAGCTACAAGTTGTTTTCAGCTTCAAACGAGTCTAGAATAAAGCTACAAGTTGTTTCCAACTTCAGTCTAGCTAGTAATGAAGCAATAAGTTGTTTACAGGCTTAAACCAGTCCAGAATGAAGCTACAAGTTGATTCTAATTTTAAACAACCGAAAATGAAGCTACAAGTTGTTTTCAACTTCAAACGAGTCTGAAATGAAGCTACAAGTTGTTTCCAACTTCAATCTAGCCAATAATGAAGCAACCAGTTGTTTACAGGCTCAAACGAGTCAAGAATGAAACTACAAGTTGATTCTAATTTTAAACAACCGAAAATGAAGCTACCATTTGTTTTCAACCTCAAACGAGTCTGGAATGAAGCTACAAGTTGTTTCCAACTTTAATCTAGCCAATAATAAAGCAACAAGTTGTTTCCGTGCTCAAACGGGTCAAGAATGCAACTACAAGTTGGTTCTAATTTTAAACAACCGAAAACGAAGCTACAAGTTGTTTTCAAATTCAAACGAGTCTGGAATGAAGCTACAAGTTGTTTCCAACTTCAATCTTGCCACTAATGAAGCAACAAGTTGTTTCCGGGCTCAAACGAGTCAAGAATGCAACTACAACTTGGTTCTAATTTTAAACAACTGAAAACGAAGCTACAAGTTGTTTTCAACTTCAAACGAGTATGGAAAGAAGCTACAAGTTGTTTCCAACTTCAATCTAGCCAATAATGAAGCAACCAATTGTTTACAGGCTCAAACGAGCCAAGAATGAAACAACAAGTTGATTCTAATTTTAAACAACTGAAAATGAAGCTACAAGTTGTTTTCAACCTCAAACGAGTCTAGAATGAAGCTACAAGTTGTTTCCAACTTTAATCTAGCCAATAATAAAGCAACAAGTTGTTTCCGGGCTCAAACGAGTCAAGATTGCAAATACAAGTTGGTTCTAATTTTAAACAACCGAAAACGAAGCTACAAGTTCTTTTCAACTTCAAACGAGTCTGGAATGAAGCTACAAGTTGTTTCCAACTTTAATCTAGCCAATAATAAAGCAACAAGTTGTTTCCGGGCTCAAACGAGTCAGGATTATAACTACAGCTTGGTTCCAATTTTAAACAACTGAAAACGAAGCTACAAGTTGTTTTCAGCTTCAAACGAGTCTGGAATGAAGCTACAAGTTGTTTGCAACTTCAGTCTAGCTAGTAATGAAGCAACATGTTGTTTACAGGCTTAAACCAGTCCAGAATGAAGCTACAAGTTGATTCTAATTTTAAACAACCGAAAATGAAGCTACAAGTTGTTTTCAACTTCAAACGAGTCTGAAATGAAGCTACAAGTTGTTTCCAACTTCAATCTAGCCAATAATGAAGCAACCAGTTGTTTACAGGCTCAAACGAGCCAAGAATGAAACTACAAGTTGATTCTAATTTTAAACAACCGAAAATGAAGCTACCAGTTGTTTTCAACCTCAAACGAGTCTGGAATGAAGCTACAAGTTGTTTCCAACTTTAATCTAGCCAATAATAAAGCAACAAGTTGTTTCCGGACTCAAACGGGTCAAGAATGCAACTACAAGTTGGTTCTAATTTTAAACAACCGAAACGAAGCTACAAGTTGTTTTCAAATTCAAACGAGTCTGTAATGAAGCTACAAGTTGTTTCCAACTTCAATCTTGCCACTAATGAAGCAACAAGTTGTTTCCGGGCTCAAACGAGTCAAGAATGCAACTACAACTTGGTTCTAATTTTAAACAACTGAAAACGAAGCTACAAGTTGTTTTCAACTTCAAACGAGTATGGAAAGAAGCTACAAGTTGTTTCCAACTTCAATCTAGGCAATGATGAACGAACAAGTTGTTTCCGGGCTCAAACGAGTCAAGAATGAAACTACACGTTGATTCTACTTTTAAACAACCGAAAATGAAGCTACAAGTTGTTTTCTACTTCAAACGAGTCTAGAATGAAACTACAAGTTGTTTCCAACTTCAATCTAGTCACTAATGAAGCAACAAGTTGTTTACAGGCTCAAACGAGCCAAGAATGAAACTACAAGTTGATTCTCATTTTAAACAACTGAAAATGAAGCTACAAGTTGTTTTCATCTTCGAACGAGTCTGGAATGAAGCTACAAGTTGTTTCCAACTTTAATCTAGCCAATAATAAAGCAACATGTTGTTTCCGGGCTCAAACGGGTCAAGAATGCAACTACAAGTTGGTTCTAATTTTAAACAACCGAAAACGAAGCTACAAGTTGTTTTCAACTTCAAACGAGTCTAGAATGAAGCTACAAGTTGTTTCCAACTTCAATCTAGCCACTAATGAAGCAACAAGTTGTTTACATGCTCAAACGAGCCAAGAATGAAACTACAAGTTAATTCTCATTTTAAACAACCGAAAATGAAGCTACAAGTTTTCAACCTCAAACGAGTCTGGAATGAAGCTACAAGTTGTTTCCAACTTCAATATAGCCAATAATGAAGCAACCAGTTGTTTACAGGCTCAAACGATCCAAGAATGAAACTACAAGTTGATTCTAATTTTGATCAACCGAAAAGGAAGCTACAAGTTGTTTTCAACTTCAAACGAGTCTGGAATGAAGCTACAAGTGGTTTCCAACTTCAATCTAGCCAATAATGAAGCAACCAATTGTTTACAGGCTCAAACGAGCCAAGAATGAAACAACAAGTTGATTCTAATTTTAAACAACTGAAAATGAAGCTACAAGTGTTTTCAACCTCAAACGAGTCTAGAATGAAGCTACAAGTTGTTTCCAACTTTAATCTAGCCAATAATAAAGCAACAAGTTGTTTCCGGGCTCAAACGAGTCAAGATTGCAAATACAAGTTGGTTCTAATTTTAAACAACCGAAAACGAAGCTACAAGTTCTTTTCAACTTCAAACGAGTCTGGAATGAAGCTACAAGTTGTTTCCAACTTTAATCTAGCCCATTTAGTAAAAAAAAAAAAAAAAAAAAAAAAAAAAAAAAAAAAAACTTTAATCTAGCCAATAATAAAGCAACAAGTTGTTTCCGGGCTCAAACGAGTCAGGATTATAACTACAGCTTGGTTCCAATTTTAAACAACTGAAAACGAAGCTACAAGTTGTTTTCAGCTTCAAACGAGTCTGGAATGAAGCTACAAGTTGTTTGCAACTTCAGTCTAGCTAGTAATGAAGCAACAAGTTGTTTACAGGCTTAAACCAGTCCAGAATGAAGCTACAAGTTGATTCTAATTTTAAACAACCGAAAATGAAGCTACAAGTTGTTTTCAACTTCAAACGAGTCTGAAATGAAGCTACAAGTTGTTTCCAACTTCAATCTAGCGATAATGAAGCAACCAGTTGTTTACAGGCTCAAACGAGCCAAGAATGAAACTACAAGTTGATTCTAATTTTAAACAACCGAAAATGAAGCTACCAGTTGTTTTCAACCTCAAACGAGTCTGGAATGAAGCTACAAGTTGTTTGCAACTTAATCTAGCCAATAATAAAGCAACAAGTTGTTTCCGGGCTCAAACGGGTCAAGAATGCAACTACAAGTTGATTCTAATTTTAAACAACCGAAAACGAAGCTACAAGTTGTTTTCAAATTCAAACGAGTCTGGAATGAAGCTACAAGTTGTTTCCAACTTCAATCTTGCCACTAATGAAGCAACAAGTTGTTTCCGGGCTCAAACGAGTCAAGAATGCAACTACAACTTGGTTCTAATTTTAAACAACTGAAAACGAAGCTACAAGTTGTTTTCAACTTCAAACGAGTATGGAAAGAAGCTACAAGTTGTTTCCAACTTCAATCTAGGCAATGATGAACGAACAAGTTGTTTCCGGGCTCAAACGAGTCAAGAATGAAACTACATGTTGATTCTACTTTTAAACAACCGAAAATGAAGCTACAAGTTGTTTTCTACTTCAAACGAGTCTAGAATGAAACTACAAGTTGTTTCCAACTTCAATTACTCACTAATGAAGCAACAAGTTGTTTACAGGCTCAAACGAGCCAAGAATGAAACTACAAGTTGATTCTCATTTTAAACAACTGAAAATGAAGCTACAAGTTGTTTTCATCTTCGAACGAGTCTGGAATGAAGCTACAAGTTGTTTCCAACTTTAATCTAGCCAATAATAAAGCAACAAGTTGTTTCCGGGCTCAAACGGGTCAAGAATGCAACTACAAGTTGGTTCTAATTTTAAACAACCGAAAACGAAGCTACAAGTTGTTTTCAACTTCAAACGAGTCTAGAATGAAGCTACAAGTTGTTTCCAACTTCAATCTAGCCACTAATGAAGCAACAAGTTGTTTACATGCTCAAACGAGCCAAGAATGAAACTACAACTTGATTCTCATTTTAAACAACCGAAAATGAAGCTACAAGTTTTCAACCTCAAACGAGTCTGCAATGAAGCTACAAGTTGTTTCCAACTTCAATATAGCCAATAATGAAGCAACCAGTTGTTTACAGGCTCAAACGAGCCAAGAATGAAACTACAAGTTGATTCTAATTTTGATCAACCGAAAAGGAAGCTACAAGTTGTTTTCAACTTCAAACGAGTCTGGAATGAAGCTACAAGTTGTTTCCAACTTCAATCTAGCCAATAATGAAGCAACCAATTGTTTACAGGCTCAAACGAGCCAAGAATGAAACAACAAGTTAATTCTAATTTTAAACAACCGAAAATGAAGCTACAAGTTGTTTTCTGAAAGTGTTTGTCCTAAATCCAATCATGTATGATGAGTTAGGAAATACTTTCTTGTATTCGTATTTGATTTCATTAATATTAATAAAAGACTTGTTTTGATTTTATTATGGGATTTATCTATTTAAAGTGTTTTAAATAAGATGTTCCATAGTTTGGAGTAAAGCTTCTAGAATTATAATGAGATTATAATAGTGAGATCTAGAAGATGATAACTCTGGACTTAAACAGTTCCTGATCATAGGATAACTAATCGGAAGTTAGTAAATCCGCAAAGATTGGTACATACTGTGCTTGCTCCCTTGAGGAGGATGTCTGTTCTCATAGGCATTTGTGTGGTGACACTATAGCCAGTATGTAGGTGCTTATTGGGGAATAAGTTCACTGAACATGACTCGATAAGTTGAATAACTAATGGAGATTACTCACGTGTCAATAGTTATTCACTGAGTGATAGTTGTACAAGTGTCCTAAGACTTGAGATCGTTAAAGTTATCTTATATATAAAGAACTGTGCTTTGGTTTAGTCCTTAGTCTCAAGGACAACCATTAGGACTATTCTGGGCATAGGGATTTATGTATAGAGATAGTTAACGTCAATAGAGGATCTACCCCTTCCAGTATAGGAAGAGAATATCCTATGTTATTCTTTCTATGCAAGTTCTGGAATCTCTGGCCAGAGTGTATGAAATTAGAAAGGAGTTTCTAATTTGCATTAATATGAACTTCGCATTAAGAACAAGAAATCATATGATTAAATTTGATAGGCTTGACACGAGATCCATGCCTTGTATTTAATCGGGATATTGTAAGGGTAGAAGGAATTAATTGTACGGTAACTAGTCACTTACAGGTTCTTGTTATTCTAAGCAGAGAATTCATATTATCCGGATAGTCGCGATATGTTGAGAAGCATCACTCACGATGTAGAATAAATATAATTAAATAGTTAATTATATTTAGTGAATTTTAGAATTCATATAAATAATTAATAAAAGGTTTATTATTATTTATTTCTACTACCGACATAATATTGAACCTACAGGGTCACACCATAAAAAGATTAATTTATTGATGAAGGGATTTTTTGAGAGAGCAGGTTATTTTTTAAGGAGTTTAGAAAATAATAATAATTAAAATAGTTTTAATTATTATTTAAACATTTTATAAGATAAAGTGTGGATTTATATATATTAATATATATTGATATAATAATTGTGTAAAACCTAGGAGGGCCCTATATAAAGAAAGAGATGAGAAGGCTTTAGATAACTGGGGTTTTGTGAAAACCTAGTAGCCTCCCTCACCTTCTTCATCTCTCTCTCTCTCAAAAGTAGAAGGGCTCCATCTTTATAAAAGCTTCATCGAAGGATTAATCTTGGTGGATACCGGTAGAGTGCTTCACGCATTGAGAAGCAACTGCTAGGACCTCTCTTTGTCTTCCTTGGATCGCTTTTAAGGTTAGAATTCGATTCTAAAACTATTTCATAAATCGTATGTGTAATTTATGTGTCTTTCGATATGCGCGATTCATGATTTACGGATTGATAATTGTTATATCATGCTTCTGCTCTTCCGTAAATTCCTTCAATGGCATCAGAGCCAGGTTGTATGCATATAGATTCATGATAAAAATTTCAGATTTTTATTCATACGTATGGATTTTTAAATTGATTTTATGATTCGAGGGCTTTATTGATTTAATTATGAATTAAATCGTAAATCTTTTTAAAGGCTTGTTTCTTTTCAGATCTGGGTTCCTTGTATTTTTCTGAAATTTCCATATTTTTTTCGAAATTTTCTGAGGTCAGAAAGTATTTTTCTTGAATTTTTTAAGTTTAATTCTGCCTGAAAATTACTTTTCTGATTTATGACATGGATCTGCCACGTGTCGCATTCTGATTGGCTGGGAGTGTTGACTGTGCAAACGAGTCAGCAGCTGACGTCAGCGCCACGTCATCTGATGACGTCAGCGCCATGTCAGCACTGGTGGGTCAACTGCAGGTCAGCGCCACGTCATCTGATGACGTGGCGCCACGTCAGCACTGCCTGCCACGTCAGCACTGACGTCAGCGCCACGTCATCAGTTGACGAGCGCGCTTGATTTCGTTTGTTGGCTTTTCCGGGTGCGTCCGAACTCCGATTGAGACGTGTAAGGTACCGTTGGATTCGTTTTTTTCGAGACGCATCTGATGGAATAAAGAAACAGATTTTTTAAATTGTTTAAAAATATTTACAGCCCTTGGAGCGTGTTGAATGCCTTGTTTGATAATATTTGATGCATCCCATTATTTGCAATCTTGCTTATAATTGT
>NC_030381.2:15129169-15180234 GCF_001625215.2 Daucus carota subsp. sativus
ATTTTTTATATATATTTTCCCTATGGGTTATAGGAATTCATAAAATTTTATTCGGCTCAATTCGTAGCCGAATCGGTGCCTATATGACATGGACTCGGTTTTTTCGATAAATCTCAAAGGGGTTAGTACACGGGAATTCGAGATCATTGAGTCGGACCACCTCGTGGATATTTTTACATATATTTTCCCTATGGGTTATAGGAGTTCATAGAATTTTATTCGGCTCACTTCGTAGCCGAATCGGTGCCTATATGGAATGGACACGTTTTTTTGATAAATCTCAAAGGGGTTACTACACTGGAATTCGAGACCCATTGAGTCGGACCACCTCGTGGTTATTTTTTAAATATATTTTCCCTATGGGTTTATAGGAATTCTAAATTTTATTCGGCTCAATTCGTAGCCGAATCGGTGCCTATATGGCATGGACTTTGTTTTTCGAAAAATCTCAAAGGGGTTAGTACACGGGAATCGAGATCAATTGAGTCGGACCACCTCGTCGATATTTTTACTTATATTTCCCCTATGGGTTTATAGGAGTTCATAGAATTTTATTCGGCTCAATTCGTAGCCGAATCGGTGCCTACATGGCATGGACTCGGTTTTTCGAGAAATCTCAAAGAGGTTAGTACACGGGAATTCGAGTTCAATTGAGTCGGACCACCTCGTGGATATTTTTACATATATTTTCCCTATGGATTTAAAAGAGTTCATAGAATTTTATTCGGCTCGATTCGGAGCCGATTTGGTGCCGATATGGAATGGACTCGATTTTTTGATAAATATGAAAGGGGTTAATACACGAATTTCGTGACCTATTGAGTCGGACCACCCGTGAATATTTTTATATATATATTTCCCTATGGGTTTATTGGAGTTCATAAAACTTTATTTGGCTCTATTTTGAGTCGAATCGATGCCGATATGGCATCAACTTGGTTTATCGATAAATCTCAAAAGGGTTAGTACACAGGAATTCGAGACCCATTGAGTCGGACCACCTCGTGGTTATTTTTATGTATATTTTCACTATGGGTTTATAGGAATTCATAAATTTTATTCGGCTCAATTCGTAGCCGAATCGGTGCCTATATGGCATGGACTCGGTTTTTCGATAAATCTCAAAGGGGTTAGTACACGGAATTCGAGATCAATTTAGTCGGACCACCTCGTGGATATTTTTACATATATTTTCCCTATGGGTTATTAGGAGTTCATAGAATTTTATTCGGCTCAATTCGTAGCCGAATCGGTGCCTATATGGCATGGACTCGGTTTTTCGATAAATCTCAAAGGGGTTAGTATACGGGAATTCGAGATCAACTGAGTCGGACCATCTTGTTGATATTTTTACTTATGTTTCCCCTATGGGTTTATAGGAATTCATAAAATTTTATTCGGCTCAATTCGTAGCCGAATCGGTGCCTATATGACATGGACTCGGTTTTTCGATAAATCTCAAAGGGGTTAGTACACGGGAATTCGAGATCATTGAGTCGGACCACCTCGTGGATATTTTTACATATTTTTCCCTATGGGTTATTAGGAGTTCATAGAATTTTATTCGGCTCACTTCGTAGCCGAATCGGTGCCTATATGGAATGGACACGGTTTTTGATAAATCTCAAAGGGGTTACTAACACTGGAATTCGAGACCCATTGAGTCGGACCACTTCGTGGTTATTTTTAAATATATTTTCCCTATGGGTTTATAGGAATTCTTAAAATTTTATTCGGCTCAATTCGTAGCCGAATCGGTGCCTATATGGCATGGACTTTGTTTTTCGAAAAATCTCAAAGGGGTAGTACACGGGAATTCGAGATCAATTGAGTCGAACCACCTCGTCGATATTTTTACTTATATTTCCCCTATGGGTTTATAGGAGTTCATAGAATTTTATTCGGCTCAATTCGTAGCCGAATCGGTGCCTACATTGCATGGACTCGGTTTTTCGAGAAATCTCAAAGAGGTTAGTACACGGGAATTCGAGTTCAATTGAGTCGGACCACCTCGTGGATATTTTTACATATATTTTCCCTATGGATTTAAAAGAGTTCATAGAATTTTATTCGGCTCGATTCGGAGCCGATTTGGTGCCGATATGGAATGGACTCGATTTTTCGATAAATATGAAAGGGGTTAATACACGAGATTTCGTGACCTATTGAGTCGGACCACCCCGTGAATATTTTTATATATATATTTTCCCTATGGGTTATTAGGATTTCATAGAATTTTATTCGGCTCAATTCGTAGCCGAATCGGTGCCTATATGACATGGACTCGTTTTTTCGATAAATCTCAAAGGGGTTAGTACACGGGAATTCGAGATCAATTGAGTCGGACCACCTCGTGGATATTTTTACATATATTTTCCCTATGGGTTATTAGGAGTTCATAGAATTTTATTCGGCTCACTTCGTAGCTGAATCGGTGCCTATATGGAATGGGCACGGTTTTTTGATAAATCTCAAAGGGGTTACTAACACTGGAATTCGAGACCCATTGAGTCGGACCACCTCGTGGTTATTTTTAAATATATTTTCCCTATGGGTTTATCGGAATTCTTAAAATTTTATTCGGCTCAATTCGTAGCCGAATCGGTGCCTATATGGCATGGACTTTGTTTTTCGAAAAATCTCAAAGGGGTTAGTACACGGGAATTCGAGATCAATTGAGTCGGCCCACCTCGTCGATATTTTTACTTATATTTCCCCTATGGGTTTATAGGAGTTCATAGAATTTTATTCGGCTCAATTCGTAGCCGAATCGGTGCCTATATGGCATGGACTCGGTTTTTCGATAAATCTCAAAGGGGTTAGTACACGGGAATTCGAGATCAATTTAGTCGGACCACCTCGTGGATATTTTTACATATATTTTCCCTATGGGTTATTAGGAGTTCATAGAATTTTATTCGGCTCAATTCGTAGCCGAATCGGTGCCTATATGGCATGGACTCGGTTTTTCGATAAATCTCAAAGGGGTTAGTATACGGGAATTCGAGATCAACTGAGTCGGACCATCTTGTTGATATTTTTACTTATGTTTCCCCTATGGGTTTATAGGAATTCATAAAATTTTATTCGGCTCAATTCGTAGCCGAATCGGTGCCTATATGACATGGACTCGGTTTTTCGATAAATCTCAAAGGGGTTAGTACACGGGAATTCGAGATCAATTGAGTTGGACCACCTCGTGGATATTTTTACATATATTTTCCCTATGGGTTATTAGGAGTTCATAGAATTTTATTCGGCTCACTTCGTAGCCGAATCGGTGCCTATATGGAATGGACACGGTTTTTTGATAAATCTCAAAGGGGTTACTAACACTGGAATTCGAGACCCATTGAGTCGGACCACCTCGTGGTTATTTTTAAATATATTTTCCCTATGGGTTTATAGGAATTCTTAAAATTTTATTCGGCTCAATTCGTAGCCGAATCGGTGCCTATATGGCATGGACTTTGTTTTTCGAAAAATCTCAAAGGGGTTAGTACACGGGAATTCGAGATCAATTGAGTCGGACCACCTCGTCGATATTTTTACTTATATTTCCCCTATGGGTTTATAGGAGTTCATAGAATTTTATTCGGCTCAATTCGTAGCCGAATCGGTGCCTACATTGCATGGACTCGGTTTTTCGAGAAATCTCAAAGAGGTTAGTACACGGGAATTCGAGTTCAATTGAGTCGGACCACCTCGTGGATATTTTTACATATATTTTCCCTATGGATTTAAAAGAGTTCATAGAATTTTATTCGGCTCGATTCGGAGCCGATTTGGTGCCGATATGGAATGGACTCGATTTTTCGATAAATATGAAAGGGGTTAATACACGAGATTTCGTGACCTATTGAGTCGGACCACCCCGTGAATATTTTTATATATATATTTTCCCTATGGGTTATTAGGATTTCATAGAATTTTATTCGGCTCAATTCGTAGCCGAATCGGTGCCTATATGACATGGACTCGTTTTTTCGATAAATCTCAAAGGGGTTAGTACACGGGAATTCGAGATCAATTGAGTCGGACCACCTTGTGGATATTTTTACATATATTTTCCCTATGGGTTATTAGGAGTTCATAGAATTTTATTCGGCTCACTTCGTAGCTGAATCGGTGCCTATATGGAATGGGCACGGTTTTTTGATAAATCTCAAAGGGGTTACTAACACTGGAATTCGAGACCCATTGAGTCGGACCACCTCGTGGTTATTTTTAAATATATTTTCCCTATGGGTTTATCGGAATTCTTAAAATTTTATTCGGCTCAATTCGTAGCCGAATCGGTGCCTATATGGCATGGACTTTGTTTTTCGAAAAATCTCAAAGGGGTTAGTACACGGGAATTCGAGATCAATTGAGTCGGCCCACCTCGTCGATATTTTTACTTATATTTCCCCTATGGGTTTATAGGAGTTCATAGAATTTTATTCGGCTCAATTCGTAGCCGAATCGGTGCCTACATGGCATGGACTCGGTTTTTCGAGAAATCTCAAAGAGGTTAGTACACGGGAATTCGAGTTCAATTGAGTCGGACCACCTCGTGGATATTTTTACATATATTTTCCCTATGGATTTAAAAGAGTTCATAGAATTTTATTCGGCTCCATTCGGAGCCGATTTGGTGCCGATATGGAATGGACTCGATTTTTTGATAAATATGAAAGGGGTTAATACACGAGATTTCGTGACCTATTGAGTCGGACCACCCCGTGAATATTTTTATATATATATATTCCCTATGGGTTTATTGGAGTTCATAAAACTTTATTTGGCTCTATTTTGAGTCGAATCGATGCCGATATGGCATCAACTTGGTTTATCGATAAACCTCAAAAGGGTTAGTACACAGGAATTCGAGACTCATTGAGTCGGACTACCTCGTGGTTATTTTTATGTATATTTTCACTATGGGTTTATAGGAATTCATAAAATTTTATTCGGCTCAATTCGTAGCCGAATCGGTGCCTATATGGCATGGACTCGGTTTTTCGATAAATCTCAAAGGGGTTAGTACACGGGAATTCGAGATCAATTTAGTCGGACCACCTCGTGGATATTTTTACATATATTTTCCCTATGGGTTATTAGGAGTTCATAGAATTTTATTCGGCTCAATTCGTAGCCGAATCGGTGCCTATATGGCATGGACTCGGTTTTTCGATAAATCTCAAAGGGGTTAGTATACGGGAATTCGAGATCAACTGAGTCGGACCATCTTGTTGATATGTTTACTTATGTTTCCCCTATAGGTTTATAGGAATTCATAAAATTTTATTCGGCTCAATTCGTAGCCGAATCGGTGCCTATATGACATGGACTCGGTTTTTCGATAAATCTCAAAGGGGTTAGTACACGGGAATTCGAGATCAATTGAGTCGGACCACCTCGTGGATATTTTTACATATATTTTCCCTATGGGTTATTAGGAGTTCATAGAATTTTATTCGGCTCACTTCGTAGCCGAATCGGTGCCTATATGGAATGGACACGGTTTTTTGATAAATCTCAAAGGGGTTACTAACACTGGAATTCGAGACCCATTGAGTCGGACCACCTCGTGGTTATTTTTAAATATATTTTCCCTATGGGTTTATAGGAATTCTTAAAATTTTATTCGGCTCAATTCGTAGCCGAATCGGTGCCTATATGGCATCGACTTTGTTTTTCGAAAAATCTCAAAGGGGTTAGTACATGGGAATTCGAGATCAATTGAGTCGAACCACCTCGTCGATATTTTTACTTATATTTCCCCTATGGGTTTATAGGAGTTCATAGAATTTTATTCGGCTCAATTCGTAGCCGAATCGGTGCCTACATTGCATGGACTCGGTTTTTCGAGAAATCTCAAAGAGGTTAGTACACGGGAATTCGAGTTCAATTGAGTCGGACCACCTCGTGGATATTTTTAAATATATTTTCCCTATGGATTTAAAAGAGTTCATAGAATTTTAGGCTCGATTCGGAGCCGATTTGGTGCCGATATGGAATGGACTCGATTTTTCGATAAATATGAAAGGGGTTAATACACGAGATTTCGTGACCTATTGAGTCGGACCACCCCGTGAATATTTTTATATATATATTTTCCCTATGGGTTATTAGGAGTTCATAGAATTTTATTCGGCTCAATTCGTAGCCGAATCGGTGCCTATATGGCATGGACTCGGTTTTTCGATAAATCTCAAAGGGGTTAGTATACGGGAATTCGAGATCAACTGAGTCGGACCATCTTGTTGATATTTTTACTTATGTTTCCCCTATGGGTTTATAGAAGTTCATAGAATTTTATTCGGCTCAATTCGTAGCCGAATCGGTGCCTATATGGCATTGACTCGGTTTTTCGAGAAATCTCAAAGGGATTAGTATACGGGAATTCGAGTTCAATTGAGTCGGACCAGCTCGTGGATATTTTAACTTATATTTTCCCTATGGATTTAAAAGAGTTCATAGAATTTTATTCGGCTCGATTCGGAGCTGATTTGGTGCCGATATGGAACGGACTCGATTTTTCGATAAATATGAAAGGGGTTAATACACGAGATTCCGTCACCTATTGAGTCGGACCACCCCGTGAATATTTTTATATATTTTTTCCTTATGGGTTTATAGGAGTTCATAAAATTTTATTTGGCTCGATTTTGAGTCGAATCGATGCCGATATGGCATCAACTCGGTTTATCGATAAATCTCAAAAGGGTTAGTACACGAGAATTCGAGACCTATTGAGTCGGACCACCTCGTCGTTATTTTTATGTATATTTTTCCTATGGGTTTATAGGATTTCATAAAATTTTATTCGGCTCAATTCGTAGTCGAATCGGTGCCTATATGGCATGGACTCGGTTTTTCGATAAATCTCAAAGGGGTTAGTACACGGGAATTCGAGATCAATTGAGTCGGACCACCTCGTGGATATTTTTACATATATTTTCCCTATGGGTAATTAGGAGTTCATAGAATTTTATTCGGCTCAATTCGTAGCCGAATCAGTGCCTATATGGAATGGACACGGTTTTTTGATAAATCTCAAAGGGGTTACTAACACTGGAATTCGAGACCCATTGAGTCGGACCACCTCGTGGTTATTTTTAAATATATTTTCCCTATGGGTTTATAGGAATTCTTAAAATTTTATTCGGCTCAATTCGTAGCCGAATCGGTGCCTATATGGCATGGACTTTGTTTTTCGATAAATCTCAAAGGGGTTAGTACACGGGAATTCGAGATCAATTGAGTCGGACCACCTCGTGGATATTTTTACTTATACTTCCCCTATGCGTTTATAGGAGTTCATAGAATTTTATTCGGCTCCATTCGTAGCCGAATCGGTGCCTACATGGCATGGACTCGGTTTTTCGATGAATCTCAAAGGGGTTAGTACACGGGAATTCGAGTTCAATTGAGTCGGACCATCTCGTGGATATTTTTACTTATATTTTCACTATGGATTTAAAAGAGTTCATAGAATTTTATTCGGCTCGATTCGGATCCGATTTGGTGCCGATATGGAATGGACTCGATTTTTCGATAAATATGAAAGGGGTTAATACACGAGATTTCGTGACCTATTGAGTCGGACCACCCCGTGAATATATATATATATATATATATATATATATATATATATATATATATATATATATATATATATATATATATATATATATTTTCCCTATGGGTTTATAGGAGTTCATAAAATTTTATTTGGCTCGATTTTGAGTCGAATCGATGCCGATATGGCATCAACTCGGTTTATCGATAAATCTCAAAAGGGTTTAGTACACAGGAATTCGAGACCCGTTGAGTCGGACCACCTCGTGGTTATTTTTATGTATATTTTCCCTATGGGTTTATAGGAATTCATAAAATTTTATTCTGCTCAATTCGTAGCCGAATCGGTGCCTATATGACATGGACTCGGTTTTTCGATAAATCTCAAAGGGGTTAGTACACGGGAATTCGAGATCAATTGAGTCGGACCACCTCGTGGATATTTTTACATATATTTTCCCTATGGGTTATTAGGAGTTCATAGAATTTTATTCGGCTCAATTCGTAGCCGAATCGGTGCCTATATGGCATGGACTCGGTTTTTCGATAAATCTCAAAGGGGTTAGTATACGGGAATTCGAGATCAACTGAGTCGGACCATCTTGTTGATATTTTTACTTATGTTTCCCCTATGGGTTTATAGGAGTTCATAGAATTTTATTCGGCTCCATTCGTAGCCGAATCGGTGCCTACATGGCATGGACTCGGTTTTTCGATAAATCTCAAAGGGGTTAGTATACGGGAATTCGAGTTCAATTGAGTCGGACTACCTCGTGGATATTTTTACTTATATTTTCCCTATGGATTTAAAAGAGTTCATAGAATTTTATTCGGCTCGATTCAGAGTCGATTTGGTGCCGATATGGAATGGACTCGATTTTTCGATAAATATGAAAGGGGTTAATACACGAGATTTCGTGACCTATTGAGTCGGACCAGCCCGTGAATATTTTTATATATATATATTTTCCCTATGGGTTTATAGGAGTTCATAAAATTTTATTTGGCTCGATTTTGAGTCGAATCGATGCCGATATGGCATCAACTCGGTTTATCGATAAATATCAAAAGGGTTAGTACACAAATTCGAGACCCATTGAGTCGTACCACCTCGTGCTTATTTTTATGTATATTTTCCCTATGGGTTTATAGGAATTCATAAGATTTTATTCGGCTCAATTCGTAGCCGAATCGGTGCCTATATGACATGGACTCGGTTTTTCGATAAATCTCAAAGGGGTTAGTACACGGGAATTCGAGATCAATTGAGTCGGACCACCTCGTGGATACTTTTACATATATTTTCCATATGGGTTATTAGGAGTTCATAGAATTTTATTCGGCTCACTTCGTAGCCGAATCGGTGCCTATATGGAATGGACACGGTTTTTTGATAAATCTAAAAGGGGTTACTAACACTGGAATTCGAGACCCATTGAGTCGGACCACCTCGTTGTTATTTTTAAATATATTTTCCCTATGGGTTTATAGGAATTCTTAAAATTTTATTCGGCTCAATTCGTAGCCGAATCGGTGCCTATATGGCATGGACTTTGTTTTTCGAAAAATCTCAAAGGGGTTAGTACACGGGAATTCGAGATCAATTGAGTCGGACCACCTCGTCGATATTTTTACTTATATTTCCCCTATGGGTTTATAGGAGTTCATAGAATTTTATTCGGCTCAATTCGTAGCCGAATCGGTGCCTACATGGCATGGACTCGGTTTTTCGAGAAATCTCAAAGAGGTTATTACACGGGAATTCGAGTTCAATTGAGTCGAACCACCTCGTGGATATTTTTACATATATTTTCCCTATGGATTTAAAAGAGTTCATAGAATTTTATTCGGCTCGATTCGGAGCCGATTTGGTGCCGATATGGAATGGACTCGATTTTTCGATAAATATTAAAGGGGTTAATACATGAGATTTCGTGACCTATTGAGTCGGACCACCCCGTGAATATTTATATATATATATATTTTCCCTATGGGTTTATAGGAGTTCATAAAACTTTATTTGGCTCTATTTTGAGTCGAATCGATGCCGATATGGCATCAACTTGGTTTATCGATAAATCTCAAAAGGGTTAGTACACAGGAATTCGAGACCCATTGAGTCGGACCACCTCGTGGTTATTTTTATGTATATTTTCCCTATGGGTTTATAGGAATTCATAAAATTTTATTCGGCTCAATTCGTAGCCGAATCGATGCCTACATGACATGGACTCGGTTTTTCGATAAATCTCAAAGGGGTTAGTACACGGGAATTCGAGATCAATTGAGTCGGACCACCTCGTGGATATTTTTACATATATTTTCCCTATGGGTTATTAGGAGTTCATAGAATTTTATTCGGCTCACTTCGTAGCCGAATCGGTGCCTATATGTAATGGACACGGTTTTTTGATAAATCTCAAAGGGGTTACTAACACTGGAATTCGAGACCCATTGAGTCGGACCACCTCGTGGTTATTTTTAAATATATTTTCCCTATGGGTTTATAGGAATTCTTAAAATTTTATTCGGCTCAATTCGTAGCCGAATCAGTGCCTATATGGCATGGACTTTGTTTTTCGAAAAATCTCAAAGGGGTTAGTACACGGGAATTCGAGATCAATTGAGTCGGACCACCTCGTCGATATTTTTACTTATATTTCCCCTATGGGTTTATAGGAGTTCATAGAATTTTATTCGGCTCAATTCGTAGCCGAATCAGTGCCTACATGGCATGGACTCGGTTTTTCGAGAAATCTCAAAGAGGTTATTACACGGGAATTCGAGTTCAATTGAGTCGGACCACCTCGTGGATATTTTTACATATATTTTCCCTATGGATTTAAAAGAGTTCATAGAATTTTATTCGGGTCGATTTGGAGCCGATTTGGTGCCGATATGGAATGGACTCGATTTTTCGATAAATATGAAAGGGGTTAATACATGAGATTTCGTGACCTATTGAGTCGGACCACCCCGTGAATATTTTTATATATATATTTTCCCTATGGGTTTATAGGAGTTCATAAAACTTTATTTGGCTCTATTTTGAGTCGAATCGATGCCAATATGGCATCAACTTGGTTTATCGATAAATCTCAAAAGGGTTAGTACACAGGAATTCGAGACCCATTGAGTAGGAACACCTCGTGGTTATTTTTATGTATATTTTCCCTATGGGTTTATAGGAATTCATAAAATTTTATTAGGCTCAATTCGTAGCCGAATCGGTGCCTATATGGCATGGACTCGGTTTTTCGATAAATCTCAAAGGGGTTAGTACACGGGAATTCGAGATCAATTTAGTCGGACCACCTCGTGGATATTTTTACATATATTTTCCCTATGGGTTATTAGGAGTTCATAGAATTTTATTCGGCTCAATTCGTAGCCGAATCGGTGCCTATATGGCATGGACTCGGTTTTTCGATAAATCTCAAAGGGGTTAGTATACGGGAATTCGAGATCAACTGAGTCGGACCATCTTGTTCATATTTTTACTTATGTTTCCCCTATGGGTTTATAGGAGTTCATAGAATTTTATTCGGCTCAATTCGTAGCCGAATCGGTGCCTATATGGCATTGACTCGGTTTTCGAGAAATCTCAAAGGGATTAGTATACGGGAATTCGAGTTCAATTGAGTCGGACCACCTCATAGATATTTTAACTTATATTTTCCCTATGGATTTAAAAGAGTTCATAGAATTTTATTCGGCTCGATTCGGAGCTGATTTGGTGCCGATATGGAACGGACTCGATTTTTCGATAAATATGAAAGGGGTTAATACACGAGATTCCGTCACCTATTGAGTCGGACCACCCCATGAATATTTTTATATATTTTTTCCTTATGGGTTTATAGGAGTTCATAAAATTTTATTTGGCTCGATTTTGAGTCGAATCGATGCCGATATGGCATCAACTCGGTTTATCGATAAATCTCAAAAGGGTTAGTACACGAGAATTCGAGACCCATTGAGTCGGACCACCTCGTCGTTATTTTTATGTATATTTTCCCTATGGGTTTATAGGAATTCATAAAATTTTATTCGGCTCAATTCGTAGCCGAATCGGTGCCTATATGGCATGGACTCGGTTTTTCGATAAATCTCAAAGGGGTTAGTACACGGGAATTCGAGATCAATTGAGTCGGACCACCTCGTGGATATTTTTACATATATTTTCCCTATGGGTAATTAGGAGTTCATAGAATTTTATTCGGCTCAATTCGTAGCCGAATGAGTGCCTATATGGAATGGACACGGTTTTTTGATAAATCTCAAAGGGGTTACTAACACTGGAATTCGAGACCCATTGAGTCGGACCACCTCGTGGTTATTTTTAAATATATTTTCCCTATGGGTTTATAGGAATTCTTAAAATTTTATTCGGCTCAATTCATAGCCGAATCGGTGCCTATATGGCATGGACTTTGTTTTTCGATAAATCTCAATGGGGTTAGTACACGGGAATTCGAGATCAATTGAGTCGGACCACCTCGTGGATATTTTTACTTATATTTCCCCTATGGGTTTATAGGAGTTCATAGAATTTTATTCGGCTCCATTCGTAGCCGAATCGGTGCCTACATGGTATGGACTCGGTTTTTCGATGAATCTCAAAGGGGTTAGTACCCGGGAATTCGAGTTCAATTGAGTCGGACCATCTCGTGGATATTTTTACTTAAATTTTCCCTATGGATTTAAAAGAGTTCATAGAATTTTATTCGGCTCGATTCGGATCCGATTTGGTGCCGATATGGAATGGACTCGATTTTTCGATAAATATGAAAGGGATTAATACACGAGATTTCGTGACCTATTGAGTCGGACCACCCCGTGAATATTTATATATATATATATATATATATATATATATATATATATATATATATATATATTCCCTATGGGTTTATAGGAGTTCATAAAATTTTATTTGGCTCGATTTTGAGTCGAATCGATGCCGATATGGCATCAACTCGGTTTATCGATAAATCTCAAAAGGGTTTAGTACACAAGAATTCGAGACCCATTGAGTCGGACCACCTCGTGGTTATTTTTATGTATATTTTCCCTATGGGTTTATAGGAATTCATAAAATTTTATTCTGCTCAATTCGTTGCCGAATCGGTGCCTATATGACGTGGACTCGGTTTTTCGATAAATCTCAAAGGGGTTAGTACACGGGAATTCGAGATCAATTGAGTCGGACCACCTCGTGGATATTTTTACATATATTTTCCCTGGGTTATTAGGAGTTCATAGAATTTTATTCGGCTCAATTCGTAGCCGAATCGGTGCCTATATGGCATGGACTCGGTTTTTCGATAAATCTCAAAGGGGTTAGTATACGGGAATTCGAGATCAACTGAGTCGGACCATCTTGTTGATATTTTTACTTATGTTTCCCCTATGGGTTTATAGGAGTTCATAGAATTTTATTCGGCTCCATTCGTAGCCGAATCGGTGCCTACATGGCATGGACTCGGTTTTTCGATAAATCTCAAAGGGTACACGGGAATTCGAGTTCAATTGAGTCGGACCACCTCGTGGATATTTTTACTTATATTTTCCCTATGGATTTAAAAGAGTTCATAGGATTTTATTCGGCTCGATTTAGAGTCGATTTGGTGCCGATATGGAATGGACTCGATTTTTCGATAAATATGAAAGGGGTTAATACACGAGATTTCGTGACCTATTGAGTTGGACCAGCCTGTGAATATTTTTATATATATATATATATTTTCCCTATGGGTTTATAGGAGTTCATAAAATTATATTTGGCTCGATTTTGAGTCGAATCGATGCCGATATGGCATCAACTCGGTTTATCGATAAATATCAAAAGGGTTAGTACACAGGAATTCGAGACCCATTGAGTCGGACCACCTCGTGGTTATTTTTATGTATATTTTCCCTATGGGTTTATAGGAATTCATAAAATTTTATTCGGCTCAATTCGTAGCCGAATCGGTGCCTATATGACACGGAATCGGTTTTTCGATAAATCTCAAAGGGGTTAGTACACGGGAATTCGAGATCAATTGAGTCGGACCACCTCGTGGATATTTTTACATATATTTTCCCTATGGGTTATTAGGAGTTCATAGAATTTTATTCGGCTCACTTCGTAGCCGAATCGGTGCCTATATGGAATGGACACGGTTTTTTGATAAATCTCAAAGGGGTTACTAACACTGGAATTCGAGACCCATTGACTCGGACCACCTCGTGGTTATTTTTAAATATATTTTCCCTATGGGTTTATAGGAATTCTTAAAATTTTATTCGGCTCAATTCGTAGCCGAATCGGTGCCTATATGGCATGGACTTTGTTTTTCGAAAAATCTCAAAGGGGTTAGTACACGAGAATTCGAGATCAATTGAGTCGGACCACCGCGTCGATATTTTTACTTATATTCCACCTATGGGTTTATAGGAGTTCATAGAATTTTATTCGGCTCAATTCGTAGCCGAATCGGTGCCTACACGGCATGGACTCGGTTTTTCGAGAAATCTCAAAGAGGTTATTACACGGGAATTCGAGTTCAATTGAGTCGGACCACCTCGTGGATATTTTTACATATATTTTCCCTATGGATTTAAAAGAGTTCATAGAATTTTATTCGGCTCGATTCGGAGCCGATTTGGTGCCGATATGGAATGGACTCGATTTTTCGATAAATATGAAAGGGGTTAATACATGAGATTTCGTGACCTATTGAGTCGGACCACCCCGTGAATATTTATATATATATATATATATATATTTTCCCTATGGGTTTATAGGAGTTCATAAAACTTTATTTGGCTCTATTTTGAGTCGAATCCATGCCGATATGGCATCAACTTGGTTTATCGATAAATCTCAAAAGGGTTAGTACACAGGAATTCGAGACCCATTGAGTCGGACCACCTCGTGGTTATTTTTATGTATATTTTCCCTATGGGTTTATAGGAATTCATAAAATTTTATTCGGCTCAATTCGTAGCCGAATCGGTGCCTATATGGCATGGACTCGGTTTTTCGATAAATCTCAAAGGGGTTAGTACACGGGAATTCGAGATCAATTTAGTCGGACCACCTCGTGGATATTTTTACATATATTTTCCCTATGGGTTATTAGGAGTTCATAGAATTTTATTCGGCTCAATTCGTAGCCGAATCGGTGCCTATATGGCATGGACTCGGTTTTTCGATAAATCTCAAAGGGGTTAGTATACGGGAATTCGAGATCAACTGAGTCGGACCATCTTGTTGATATTTTTACTTATGTTTCCCCTATGGGTTTATAGGAATTCATAAAATTTTATTCGGCTCAATTCGTAGCCGAATCGGTGCCTATATGACATGGACTCGGTTTTTCGATAAATCTCAAAGGGGTTAGTACACGGGAATTCGAGATCAATTGAGTCGGACCACCTCGTGGATATTTTTACATATATTTTCCCTATGGGTTATTAGGAGTTCATAGAATTTTATTCGGCTCAATTCGTAGCCGAATCGGTGCCTATATGGCATGGACTCGGTTTTTCGATAAATCTCAAAGGGGTTAGTATACGGGAATTCGAGATCAACTGAGTCGGACCATCTTGTTGATATTTTTACTTATGTTTCCCCTATGGGTTTATAGGAGTTCATAGAATTTTATTCGGCTCAATTCGTATCCGAATCGGTGCCTATATGGCATTGACTCGGTTTTTCGAGAAATCTCAAAGGGATTAGTATACGGGAATTCGAGTTCAATTGAGTCGGACCACCTCGTGGATATTTTAACTTATATTTTCCCTATGGATTTAAAAGAGTTCATAGAATTTTATTCGGCTCGATTCGGAGCTGATTTGGTGCCGATATGGAACGGACTCGATTTTTCGATAAATATGAAAGGGGTTAATACACGAGATTCCGTCACCTATTGAGTCGGACCACCCCGTGAATATTTTTATATATTTTTTCCTTATGGATTTATAGGATTTCATAAAATTTTATTTGACTCGATTTTGAGTCGAATCGATGCCGATATGGCATCAACTCGGTTTATCGATAAATCTCAAAAGGGTTAGTACACGAGAATTCGAGACCCATTGAGTCGGACCACCTCGTCGTTATTTTTATGTATATTTTCCCTATGGGTTTATAGGAAATCATAAAATTTTATTCGGCTCAATTCGTAGCCGAATCGGTGCCTATATGGCATGGACTCGGTTTTTCGATAAATCTCTAAGGGGTTAGTACACGGGAATTCGAGATCAATTGAGTCGGACCAACTCGTGGATATTTTTACATATATTTTCCCTATGGGTAATTAGGAGTTCGTAGAATTTTATTCGGCTCAATTCGTAGCCGAATCAGTGCCTATATGGAATGGACACGGTTTTTTGATAAATCTCAAAGGGGTTACTAACACTGGAATTCGAGACCCATTGAGTCGGACCACCTCGTGGTTATTTTTAAATATATTTTCCCTATGGGTTTATAGGAATTCTTAAAATTTTATTCGGCTCAATTCATAGCCGAATCGGTGCCTATATGGCATGGACTTTGTTTTTCGATAAATCTCAAAGGGGTTAGTACACGGGAATTCGAGAACAATTGAATCGGACCACCTCGTGGATATTTTCACTTATATTTCCCCTATGGGTTTATAGGAGCTCATAGAATTTTATTCGGCTCCATCCCTAGCCGAATCGGTGCCTACATGGCATGGACTCGGTTTTTCGATGAATCTCAAAGGGGTTAGTACACGGGAATTCGAGTTCAATTGAGTCGGACCACCTCGTGGATATTTTTACTTATATTTTCCCTATGGGTTATTAGGAGTTCATAGAATTTTATTCGGCTCAATTCGTAGCCGAATCGGTGCCTATATGGCATGGACTCGGTTTTTCGATAAATCTCAAAGGGGTTAGTACACGGGAATTCGAGATCAATTGAGTCGGACCACCTCGTGGATATTTTTACTTATATTTCCATATGGATTTGAAAGAGTTCATAGAATTTTATTCGGCTCGATTCGGAGTCGATTTGGTGCTAATATGGAATGGACGCGATTTTTCGATAAATATGAAATACACGAGATTTCGTGACCTATTCAGTCGAACCACACCATGGATATTTTTATATATATTTTCCCTATGGGTTTATAGGAGTTCATAAAACTTTATTTGGCCCGATTTTGAGTCGAATCGATGCCGATATGGCATCAACTCGGTTTATGGATAAATCTCAAAAGGGTTAGTACACGGGCATTAGAAACCCATTGAGTCGGACCACCTCGTGGATATTTGTACTTATATTTTCCTCCCCCTTCTCCCTAGGATAGAGCCCCAAACCCTAACCCTATTTTCTGATTAGCAGCCGCGTCTCATTCTTTTCCATTTACCCTAAATCTTCTTCTTCCTACACCTAAATTTCTTAATACATATTATTATCTATTATTTCTTCTCAACTATTTTCCTCCCCGATGTCTAATTGTAACTCTGATGGATGTCCTATTGATCATGATGGAATGTGTCTCGAAGACGACTGTTTCAGCTCTGTAGTCGCCCCCTTCACTGTTTCGGCTGATGTCTTAAGGGAACTGAAAGCTGGGCATGGTCTTGACTCTTGTGGCTCTCATCTTGAGGCCGATGCTCAACTTGAAGTGCGTCTCTGTGCTAGCTCCTCGGGTGGTATTCCCTTTGTTGAACAGGCTGCTCGGGTTGCTGATGCTAGTCAACCTGGAGGCACGACCATTGAAGATCTTGTTGAGTTAGATGATGGGTATTCTAGAGGGGAGCCTCCATCTCCGAACACTGCTGCAAACTTATGCCGTTCTAATACGAGTGCCTCGATACACGCTATGCTCAGGGTCTCAAAGCAAGAGCGAGAGGAACTTATCTCGACAAGGCGAAAGCTTATGGATGTCTTGAACTTCATGAAGCAAAAAGGTTATTCTGAGGAACAAATGCTAGCAGATCTGGTAGATGATGGTTTTCTGCGACCTCTTTGCGAGCGAGATGATTATGGTTTGCCAGATTTGGGTTCGAAGCTCCGTTCTAGTACGGATATCCCAGCTAAGAAAGACCCTGTTGACCAGGTGCTTGATAAAAGTCCCGAGTTAAATCCTTTTACTGATAAGATGAAAGCTAAGGTTCCAGGTGATGTTCCTGAGGGTCTTGCACAGGGTCACTTGGACTCAAGCCCTCCTCCACAGGTTCCTGTTGTTAACAAGCCTGTCCAGGATAAGCCAAAGCTTGGAGAAAAATCCTGGTCTCAGGTACTCAATGGCTCTACATCTAAAGCTCCTCCAATTTCTTTTGATTTTATTAAGGAATCTGTTGGTGTAAAAAAGATTTCTCCTCCCAAAGAAGTTTTACAGCGAGGAAATGAGAGATTTAAATTCTGCTTGGTTGGCTCCTTCTCAAAGGGACATCTTACCTATGCGAAAGTAGCTGCTTTTGCTCATCAGTTCTGGGCTAGCAAAGGGCTTATTCATGTTTCCCAAAAGGATAGTCACACGTTCATTTTCAAGTTTAAGGAAGAAAATGATATGAATAGCATTCTTGCGAAAGGCACATGGTTCATTGAGCGCAGACCTATGATTCTCCATTGCTGAGGATCCAATCCCTGCAAAAAGACTCATATTCCTTTATGGGTGAAATTTGAACAAATTCCTGATTGCTACTGGACTCGTGAAGGCCTCAGTTGGCTCGCGAGCAGCATTGGCACACCTCCTTGTGCAGATAATAGCACGGCAAAACTGGAAGTTCTCCCTTTTGTGAAGCTCTGTGTCAGCTATGAAATTGGAAATGATCTTCCATCTTCTTTGGAGGTTGAAGTTTTAGACCTCATCACTGATATGCTCTCTACTGATATTGTCAAAATTAGCAATCCATTCCGGCCTCTAGTATGTACTGCTTGCAAATCGCTTGGTCATTTGATAGGTGCTTGCCCTAGGGCTTCAAAGCACTGGGTTCCTAAAGCCCCTCCTTCTGCTAAGGGGATTAACTCTAATGGTCGGGATAACCCCCCTCCTGATCTCTCTGAAGCTCCTGAAGCTGGCATTGACACCCCAAAAGAGCCTCCTCTTGCTGAGGAAGAGCAAACTAGCCAGAATATCCATGAACCAACTGTTGCTGATGAGACTTGGACCACAGTGACGAAACGGAAGAAAAAGGAGGCCTCTCCTGTGAAGCCGGTTTCTTTGCCGGAGAAGTCAGTTACGGGTCAAACGCCTAGTGCTGCTCCAATCTCTTCGAATTTGCCAATTTATTCTGCTTTATCGAGATCCTTATCTAGAAATCAGCGAAAAAAGGCAAAGAACTCAGGGGGTAAGCCTCCCTCTGCTCATCACTAATTTATTTTTGATGACTTTTTGTTCCTACAATATAAGGGGGTTGAATAATAAGTCCTCGTTTGCTAAGGACTTCATTCAGAATAATAATATTGGCCTTATTGCCCTCTTGGAGACTCATGTTAAAAAGGAATCGGCCGATAGATTATCTTCTTTTGTAGCCAATGGATTTTCTTGGCTGTTCAATTATGACTTTCATGATAATGGTCGAATCTGGATCGGATGGGATCCAAAAAAATGGGCTGTCTCTTCTCCGGTGATTCATGCCCAGCATATTTCTTGTTCTGTTGTGAATATTTCGAATAATGATGTGTTTTATGTCTCGTTTGTCTACGCGTCTAATACTGTTCTGGGAAGGAGGGAGCTCTGGAACGAGTTGCATAGTCTAAATCTCTCTGTGGTCCGTCCTGCTCAGATCCCTTGGATTGTCCTGGGCGATTTCAATTCTTGTTGTAACCTGGATGAATCCCATGGTGGAGCTGGAATTTTTTCGAGAGGTATGCATGATTTTAAGCAATGCCTTGATAGCTTGGAGATCTCTGATTTAAATTTCTCTGGCAAATTTTTTACGTGGTGGGATGGTAATATCAGCAGGCCTATTATGAAAAAAATTAGACAGAGCTTTGGTTAATGAATATTGGCTGGTAAGATTCCCCCTTAGTCATGCGCGTTTTCTTCCCCGGGGCCTTTCTGACCACTCCCCTATATGCATCACTTCTGGGACGGTTTCTGAGAGGTTAAAAAAGCCTTTCCAGGTTTTTTCTCATATTATTGAACATCCTCAATTCCTGACTACTGTTGGTTCTGCCTGGGAATGTTCTATTAGAGGCGACCCGTGGTTTGTTCTTACTTCGAAGCTCAAAAGAGTGAAGGATAAACTTAAGCTTCTCAATCAGAATTTTGGGAACTTGCATCTGAAGGTAGCTGCAGCCCGCTCTTCTTTGAATCTCTTTCAGAGCCAAATGCCTTTTGTGCCTTCCGAAGCAATGCAATTAGAAGAAGCCTCTCTATGCAGCTCCCTAAGCAATGCTCTAAAAGATGAGGAGCTTCTCTTAAAACAGAAATCAAGAATTCATTGGCTGAGTGTTGGGGACTCTAATAACGGGTTTTTCTTTAAATCTTGTACAAACAGATGGAACTCAAACAAAATTGTTTCTCTTTCTGATGAGAACGGGAATATTGCCCAATCCCACCGCGATATTGCAAATATGGCAGTTGATTTCTTTAGTTCTAAGCTTGGGTCTCCCAATAACTCCTCGGCTCTTGATGCTGACGTACCTCTCCCCTGGTTATCTGATGAGCAGCGGCATCTCCTCGAAGCTGATTTTTCCCCGCAAGACATTCATAAGACCTTCCTTTCTATGAGCAAGGGGAAAAGTCCTGGCCCTGATGGTTTCTCCCCTGAGTTCTACACGGCAGCCTGGTCTATTGTTGGTACTGATGTCACCTTGGCCATTCTATACTATTTTCAAAGCTTGCATATGCCTCGAATAATAAACTCCACTTCTATTTCCCTTGTTCCTAAATCTGCTGGTGCATCCGCTCTTAATCAGTTCCGTCCCATATCCTGCTGTAACACACTCTACAAATGTATCTCTAAGCTCCTTGCCTCCCGGTTAAAGCAGGTCTTACCTTCTCTTATCTCTCCAAACCAATCTGCGTTTGTCAAGAATCGCAGCATTGGAGATAATCTCAAGCTCTCTGTGTTGGTTACCACAGGGACCACGGTCCTCCTAGGTGCACCTTAAAGTTGGACATCCACCGTGCTTTCGATTCGATGAGTTGGTCTTTTATTCATTGGTTTCTTGAAAGGATGGGATTCCCTGGTAAATTTATAGCCTGGATTAGTACTTGTCTGTCCTCGAGCATGTTTTCTGTAAAGATTAAAGGAGCATTGGAGGGGTATTTTCCTAGCAAATGCGGCCTTCGACAAGGGGATCCGATTTCTCCCTACCTCTTTGTTCTTGGGATGGAAGTTCTTTCTGCTTATCTAGCTTTTGATCTGGAGAATGATTCGTTATTCAGCTATCATTGGAGAGCATCTCAGTTAAAGCTCAGTCATTTAATTTTTGCAGATGACGTCCTTCTTTTTTGTCGGGGTGAAGAAAATTCTATTCGGGCTCTTCTAAACTCTGTTAGTAGATTCTCCTCCTGCTCAGGCCTCTCTATAAATATTGAAAAGAGCTGCTGGTTCTTTTGTAATATGTCTGCTGAAGTAAAGGAGATAGCAAGGTCGTTATCAAATTTTTCAGAGGGATCTCTTCCCATTAAATACCTTGGCCTCCCTTTAATCACCTCCAGACTTCGTAACAGTGACTGTGAAAGCCTTATCAATAGGATCTGTGGTCGTATTGATTCATGGACCTCAAAGTCCCTGCGGTTTTCAGGAAGACTCCAGCTTATAAAAACCATTCTATTTAGTATCCAGGGGTACTGGTCATCTTATCTCTTTCTTCCGAAAGGGATCCTAAAACGACTCCAATCTATTTTCTCGAGGTTTCTTTGGGGAGGTAGGTTTGATTCCAAATGTCACCACAAGGTTGATTGGGAGACCTGCTGTGCTTTAAAAGAGGAAGGGGGTCTAGGCATTCGATGTCTGCTGGAATGGAACAAAGCTGCTGTTTTTCAGCAAATCTGGAGAGTCTCCCTTCCCTCCTCATCCTCGCTTTGGATTAACTGGATTAAGCAGTGTTTGTTTTCTGGTAAATATTTTTGGACTGCAGCTATCCCTTCTTGCTGTCCCTGGAACATCAGAAAAATGCTTAATCTGAGGCAAGATGCTATTAGTTTTCTTTCTTATGAAATTGGTCCTTATTCTACTTTCTCTATCTGGCATGACCCGTGGCTATCTCTCCCCCTTATTTCTCGGTTTGGAAGATCTGTCATCTTCTCAATGGACTCTGTCCCTTCTGCTCCTATTAGTTCGATTATTGTTGATGGTCATTGGCACCTATCTGGCTTTAATGATTTTAATGCCATTCGCATTAGAAATTTAATCTCTTCAAAGGCCATTCATCATGCAGATGCGGTTCTTTGGGACGGTGCAAAACATATAAATATTTCAACGGTTTGGAACTCCCTTCGGCAACGGCACACTCCTCCTCCTTGGAATTTCGCAGTCTGGCATAAACTCTCAATACCAAAATGCTCTTTTTTCACCTGGTTAGCTCTACGTTCTCGGCTCTTGACTAAGGATAAAATGATCGAGTTTGGTTACTCTGTGAGCCCTTCATGCGTTCTTTATCACTATGCAAACGAATCTTGTAGTCATTTATTTGCTGAGTGCCCTCTAACTTATTTGCTGATTCGTAGCTGCCCTGTTCCTTTAAAACCCTCCTGGCTGGATTGGCAGAGGGGCTCTTTCTTTGCTGAGAGTTGTGGACAAGTGGAAGAGCTTTTCGGTCTTTTCTATCTCTATGTTATAATCTATGTTATTTGGAAGGAGCGAAACTGCCGTGTCCATGATGCAAGTCACCAACCAAAACAAAGCTTTGCCTTAACCCAAATTGTTAGAAGAACTATCAAGGATAAGTTATTCTCTAATTCTTGGTTCCGGAAACAATTACAGAAAAATCCTCTTCTTGCGCTGCTCCTAACATAACCTTGGTCCTTGGTGGTTTGTTGTGCTTTTAGTTTACTATTAGTTTTCAGCTGTAGTAACATTATTTTGTCCGGTAGGATTTCTCGGGGGTATGCCCCTGCTTCCTGTACCCGTTAATTTCTTTTTAATGCAATTTCATTTTTCACCTAAAACAAAAAAAAATTTTATTCGGGTCAATTCATAGCCGAATCGGTGCCTATATGGCATGGACTCGGTTTTTTCAATAAATCTCAAAGGGGTTAGTACACGGGAATTCGAGAACAATTGAGTCGGACCACCTCATGGATATTTTTACTTATATTTTCTATATGGATTTAAAAGAGTTCATAGAATTTTATTCGGCTCGACTCGGAGCCGATTTGGTGCCGATATGGAATGGACTCGATTTTTCGATAAACATGAAATACACGAGATTTCGTGATCTATTCAGTCGAACCACACCGTGGATATTTTTATATATTTTTTCCCTATGGGTTTATAGGAGTTCATAAAACTTTATTTGGCCCGATTTTGAGTCGAATCGATGCCGATATGGCATCAACTCGGTTTATCGATAAATCTCAAAAGGGTTAGTACACGGGCATTAGAAACCCATTGAGTCGGACCACCTCGTGGTTATTTTTACATATATTTTCCCTATGGGTTTATAGGAATTCATAAAATTTTATTCGGCTCAATTTTTAGCCGAATCGGTGCCTATATGGCATGGACTCTGTTTTTCGATAAATCTCAAAGGGGTTAGTACAAGGGAATTCGAGATCAATTGAGTCGAACCATCTCGTGGATAATTTTACTTATATTTCCCCTATGGGTTTATATGAGTTCATAGAATTTTATTCGGCTCAATTCGTAGCCGAATCGGTGCCAACATGGCATGGACTCGGTTTTTCGATAAATCTCAAAGGGGTTAGTACACGGGAATTCGAGATCAATTGAGTCGGACCACCTCGTGGATATTTTTACATATATTTTCCCTGTGGGTTATTACGAGTTCATAGAATTTTATTCGGCTCAATTCGTAGCCGAATCGGTGCCTATATGGCATGGACTCGATTTTTCGATAAATCTCAAAGGGGTTAGTACACGGGAATTCGAGATCAATTAAGTCGGACCACCTCGTGGATATTCTTACATATATTTTCACTATGGGTTATTAGGAGTTCATAGAATTTTATTCGGCTCAATTCGTGGCCGAATCGGTGCCTATATGGCATGGACTCGGTTTTTCGATAAATCTCAAAGGGGTTAGTACACGGGAATTCGAGATCAATTGAGTCGGACCACCTCGTGGATATTATTACATATATTTTTCCTGTGGGTTATTAGGAGTTCATAGAATTTTATTCGGGTCAATTCATAGCTGAATCAGTGCCTATATGGCATGGACTCGATTTTTCGATAAATCTCAAAGGAGTTAGTACACGGGAATTCGAGATCAATTGAGTCGGACCACCTCGTGGATATTTTTACTTATATTTTCCATATGGATTTAAAAGAGTTCATAGAATTTTATTCGGCTCGATTCGGAGCCGATTTGGTGTCGATATGGAATGGACTCGATTTTTCGAAAAATATGAAATACACGAGATTTCGTGACCAATTCAGTCGAACCACACCGTGGATATTTTTATATATATTTTCCCTATGGGTTTATAGGAGTTCATAAAACTTTATTTGGCCCGATTTTGAGTCGAATCGATGCCGATATGGCATCAACTCGGTTTATCGATAAATCTCAAAAGGGTTAGTACACGGGCATTAGAAACCCATTGAGTCGGACCACCTCGTAGTTATTTTTACATATATTTTCCCTATGGGTTTATAGGAATTCATAAAATTTTATTCGGCTCAATTTTTAGCCGAATCGGTGCCTATATGGCATGGACTCTGTTTTTCGATAAATCTCAAAGGGGTTAGTACACGGGAATTCGAGTTCAATTGAGTCGGACCACCTCATGGATATTTTTACTTATATTTTGCCTATGGATTTAAAAGAGTTCATAGAATTTTATTCGTCTCGATTCAGAGCCGATTTGGTGTCGATATGGAATGAAATCGATTTTTCGATAAATATGAAAGGGGTTAATACACGAGATTTCGTGACCTATTGAGTCGGACCACACCGTGGATCTTTTTATATATATTTTCCCTATGGGTTTATAGGAGTTCATAAAATTTTATTTGGCTCAATTTTGAGTCAAATCGATGCCGATATGACATCAACTCGGTTTATCGATAAATCTCAAAAGGGTTAGTACAGGGGAATTCGAGACCCATTGAGTCGGACCACCTCGTGGTTATTTTTACATATATTTTCCCTATGGGTTTATAGGAATTCATAAAATGTTATTTGGTTCAATTCGTAGCCAATCAGTGCCTATATGGCATGGACTCTGTTTTTCGATAAATCTCAAAGGGGTTAGTACACGGGAATTCGAGATCAATTGAGTCGGACCTCCTCGTGGATATTTATACTTATATTTCCCCTATGGGTTTATAGGAGTTCATAGAATTTTATTCGACTCAATTCGTAGCCGAATCGGTGCCTACATGGCATGGACTCGGTTTTTCGATAAATCTCAAAGGGGTTAGTACACGGGAATTCGAGTTCAATTGAGTCGGACCACCTCGTGGATATTTTTACTTATATTTTCCCTATGGGTTATTAGGAGTTCATAGAATTTTATTCGGCTCAATTCGTAGCCGAATCGGTGCCTATATGGCATGGACTCGATTTTTCGATTAATCTCAAAGGTGTTAGTACACGGGAATTCGAGATCAATTGAGTCGGACCACCTCGTGGATATTTTTACATATATTTTCCCTGTGGGTTATTAGGAGTTCATATAATTTTATTCGGCTCAATTCGTAGCCGAATCGGTGCCTATATGGCATGGACTCGGTTTTTCGATAAATCTAAAAGGGGTTAGTACACGGGAATTCGAGATCAATTGAGTCGGACCACCTCGTGGATATTTTTACATATATTTTCCCTGTGGGTTATTAGGAGTTCATATAATTTTATTCGGGTCAATTCATAGCCGAATCGGTGCCTATATGGCATGGACTCGGTTTTTTCAATAAATCTCAAAGGGGTTAGTACACGGGAATTCGAGAACAATTGAGTCGGACCACCTCGTGGATATTTTTACTTATATTTTCTATATGGATTTAAAAGAGTTCATAGAATTTTATTCGGCTCGACTCGGAGCCGATTTGGTGCCGATATGGAATGGACTCGATTTTTCGATAAACATGAAATACACGAGATTTCGTGATCTATTCAGTCGAACCACACCGTGGATATTTTTATATATTTTTTCCCTATGGGTTTATAGGAGTTCATAAAACTTTATTTGGCCCAATTTTGAGTCGAATCGATGCCGATATGGCATCAACTCGGTTTATCGATAAATCTAAAAAGGGTTAGTACACGGGCATTAGAAACCCATTGAGTCGGACCACCTCGTGGTTATTTTTACATATATTTTCCCTATGGGTTTATAGGAATTCATAAAATTTTATTCGGCTCAATTTTTAGCCGAATCGGTGCCTATATGGCATGGACTCTGTTTTTCGATAAATCTCAAAGGGGTTAGTACACGGGAATTCGAGATCAATTGAGTCGAACCATCTCGTGGATAATTTTACTTATATTTCCCCTATGGGTTTATATGAGTTCATAGAATTTTATTCGGCTCAATTCGTAGCCGAATCGGTGCCTATATGGCATGGACTCGGTTTTTTCAATAAATCTCAAAGGGGTTAGTACACGGGAATTCGAGAACAATTGAGTCGGACCACCTCGTGGATATTTTTACTTATATTTTCCATATGGATTTAAAAGAGTTCATAGAATTTTATTCGGCTCGATTCGGAGCCGATTTGGTGTCGATATGGAATGGACTCGATTTTTCGAAAAATATGAAATACACGAGATTTCGTGACCAATTCAGTCGAACCACACCGTGGATATTTTTATATATATTTTCCCTATGGGTTTATAGGAGTTCATAAAACTTTATTTGGCCCGATTTTGAGTCGAATCGATGCCGATATGGCATCAACTCGGTTTATCGATAAATCTCAAAAGGGTTAGTACACGGGCATTAGAAACCCATTGAGTCGGACCACCTCGTAGTTATTTTTACATATATTTTCCCTATGGGTTTATAGGAATTCATAAAATTTTATTCGGCTCAATTTTTAGCCGAATCGGTGCCTATATGGCATGGACTCTGTTTTTCGATAAATCTCAAAGGGGTTAGTACACGGGAATTCGAGTTCAATTGAGTCGGACCACCTCATGGATATTTTTACTTATATTTTGCCTATGGATTTAAAAGAGTTCATAGAATTTTATTCGTCTCGATTCAGAGCCGATTTGGTGTCGATATGGAATGAAATCGATTTTTCGATAAATATGAAAGGGGTTAATACACGAGATTTCGTGACCTATTGAGTCGGACCACACCGTGGATCTTTTTATATATATTTTCCCTATGGGTTTATAGGAGTTCATAAAATTTTATTTGGCTCAATTTTGAGTCAAATCGATGCCGATATGACATCAACTCGGTTTATCGATAAATCTCAAAAGGGTTAGTACAGGGGAATTCGAGACCCATTGAGTCGGACCACCTCGTGGTTATTTTTACATATATTTTCCCTATGGGTTTATAGGAATTCATAAAATGTTATTTGGTTCAATTCGTAGCCAATCAGTGCCTATATGGCATGGACTCTGTTTTTCGATAAATCTCAAAGGGGTTAGTACACGGGAATTCGAGATCAATTGAGTCGGACCTCCTCGTGGATATTTATACTTATATTTCCCCTATGGGTTTATAGGAGTTCATAGAATTTTATTCGACTCAATTCGTAGCCGAATCGGTGCCTACATGGCATGGACTCGGTTTTTCGATAAATCTCAAAGGGGTTAGTACACGGGAATTCGAGTTCAATTGAGTCGGACCACCTCGTGGATATTTTTACTTATATTTTCCCTATGGGTTATTAGGAGTTCATAGAATTTTATTCGGCTCAATTCGTAGCCGAATCGGTGCCTATATGGCATGGACTCGATTTTTCGATTAATCTCAAAGGTGTTAGTACACGGGAATTCGAGATCAATTGAGTCGGACCACCTCGTGGATATTTTTACATATATTTTCCCTGTGGGTTATTAGGAGTTCATATAATTTTATTCGGCTCAATTCGTAGCCGAATCGGTGCCTATATGGCATGGACTCGGTTTTTCGATAAATCTAAAAGGGGTTAGTACACGGGAATTCGAGATCAATTGAGTCGGACCACCTCGTGGATATTTTTACATATATTTTCCCTGTGGGTTATTAGGAGTTCATATAATTTTATTCGGGTCAATTCATAGCCGAATCGGTGCCTATATGGCATGGACTCGGTTTTTTCAATAAATCTCAAAGGGGTTAGTACACGGGAATTCGAGAACAATTGAGTCGGACCACCTCGTGGATATTTTTACTTATATTTTCTATATGGATTTAAAAGAGTTCATAGAATTTTATTCGGCTCGACTCGGAGCCGATTTGGTGCCGATATGGAATGGACTCGATTTTTCGATAAACATGAAATACACGAGATTTCGTGATCTATTCAGTCGAACCACACCGTGGATATTTTTATATATTTTTTCCCTATGGGTTTATAGGAGTTCATAAAACTTTATTTGGCCCAATTTTGAGTCGAATCGATGCCGATATGGCATCAACTCGGTTTATCGATAAATCTAAAAAGGGTTAGTACACGGGCATTAGAAACCCATTGAGTCGGACCACCTCGTGGTTATTTTTACATATATTTTCCCTATGGGTTTATAGGAATTCATAAAATTTTATTCGGCTCAATTTTTAGCCGAATCGGTGCCTATATGGCATGGACTCTGTTTTTCGATAAATCTCAAAGGGGTTAGTACACGGGAATTCGAGATCAATTGAGTCGAACCATCTCGTGGATAATTTTACTTATATTTCCCCTATGGGTTTATATGAGTTCATAGAATTTTATTCGGCTCAATTCGTAGCCGAATCGGTGCCTACATGGCATGGACTCGGTTTTTCGATAAATCTCAAAGGGGTTAGTACACGGGAATTCGAGATCAATTGAGTCGGACCACCTCGTGGATATTTTTACATATATTTTCCCTGTGGGTTATTACGAGTTCATAGAATTTTATTCGGCTCAATTCGTAGCCGAATCGGTGCCTATATGGCATGGACTCGATTTTTCGATAAATCTCAAAGGGGTTAGTACACGGGAATTCGAGATCAATTAAGTCGGACCACCTCGTGGATATTCTTACATATATTTTCACTATGGGTTATTAGGAGTTCATAGAATTTTATTCGGCTCAATTCGTGGCCGAATCGGTGCCTATATGGCATGGACTCGGTTTTTCGATAAATCTCAAAGGGGTTAGTACACGAGAATTCGAGATCAATTGAGTCGGACCACCTCGTGGATATTATTACATATATTTTTCCTGTGGGTTATTAGGAGTTCATAGAATTTTATTCGGGTCAATTCATAGCTGAATCAGTGCCTATATGGCATGGACTCGGTTTTTCGATAAATCTCAAAGGAGTTAGTACACGGGAATTCGAGATCAATTGAGTCGGACCACCTCGTGGATATTTTTACTTATATTTTCCATATGGATTTAAAAGAGTTCATAGAATTTTATTCGGCTCGATTCGGAGCCGATTTGGTGCCGATATGGAATGGACTCGATTTTTCGAAAAATATGAAATACACGAGATTTCGTGACCAATTCAGTTGAACCACACCGTGGATATTTTTATATATATTTTCCCTATGGGTTTATAGGAGTTCATAAAACTTTATTTGGCCTGATTTTGAGTCGAATTGATGCCGATATGGCATCAACTCGGTTTATCGATAAATCTCAAAAGGGTTAGTACACGGGCATTAGAAACCCATTGAGTCGGACCACGTCGTAGTTATTTTTACATATATTTTCCCTATGGGTTTATAGGAATTCATAAAATTTTATTCGGCTCAATTTTTAGCCGAATCGGTGCCTATATGGCATGGACTCTGTTTTTCGATAAATCTCAAAGGGGTTAGTACACGGGAATTCGAGTTCAATTGAGTCGGACCACCTCATGGATATTTTTACTTATATTTTGCCTATGGATTTAAAAGAGTTCATAGAATTTTATTCGTGTCGATTCAGAGCCGATTTGGTGTCGATATGGAATGAAATCGATTTTTCGATAAATATGAAAGGGGTTAATACACGAGATTTCGTGACCTATTGAGTCGGACCACACCGTGGAACTTTTTATATATATTTTCCCTATGGGTTTATAGGAGTTCATAAAATTTTATTTGGCTCAATTTTGAGTCAAAATCGATGCCGATATGACATCAACTCGGTTTATCGATAAATCTCAAAAGGGTTAGTACAGGGGAATTCGAGACCCATTGAGTCGGACCACCTCGTGGTTATTTTTACATATATTTTCCCTATGGGTTTATAGGAATTCATAAAATGTTATTTGGTTCAATTCGTAGCCAATCGGTGCCTATATGGCATGGACTCTGTTTTTCGATAAATCTCAAAGGGGTTAGTACACGGGAATTCGAGATCAATTGAGTCGGACCTCCTCGTGGATATTTATACTTATATTTCCCCTATGGGTTTATAGGAGTTCATAGAATTTTATTCGACTCAATTCGTAGCCGAATCGGTGCCTACATGGCATGGACTCGGTTTTTCGATAAATCTCAAAGGGGTTAGTACACGGGAATTCGAGTTCAATTGAGTCGGACCACCTTGTGGATATTTTTACTTATATTTTTCCTATGGGTTATTAGGAGTTCATAGAATTTTATTCGGCTCAATTCGTAGCCGAATCGGTGCCTATATGGCATGGACTCGATTTTTCGATTAATCTTAAAGGTGTTAGTACACGGGAATTCGAGATCAATTGAGTCGGACCACCTCGTGGATATTTTTACATATATTTTCCCTGTGGGTTATTAGGAGTTCATATAATTTTATTCGGCTCAATTCGTAGCCGAATCGGTGCCTATATGGCATGGACTCGGTTTTTAGATAAATCTAAAAGGGGTTAGTACACGGGAATTCGAGATCAATTGAGTCGGACCACCTCGTGGATATTTTTACTTATATTTTCCATATGGATTTAAAAGAGTTCATAGAATTTTATTCGGCTCGATTCGGAGCCGATATGGAATGGACTCGATTTTTCGATAAATATGAAATACACGAGATTTCGTGACCTATTCAGTCGAACCACACCGTGGATATTTTTATATATTTTTTCCCTATGGGTTTATAGGAGTTCATAAAACTTTATTTGGCCCGATATTGAGTCGAATCGATGCCGATATGGCATCAACTCGGCTTATCGATAAATCTCAAAAGGGTTAGTACACGGGCATTAGAAACCCATTGAGTCGGACCACCTCGTGGTTATTTTTACATATATTCTCCCTATGGGTTTATAGGAATTCATAAAATTTTATTCGGCTCAATTCGTGGCCTATTCGGTGCCTATATGGCATGGAGTCGGTTTTTCGATAAATCTCAAAGGGGTTAGTAGACGGGAATTCGAGTTCAATTGAGTCGGACCACCTCGTGGATATTTTTACTTATATTTTGCCTATGGATTTAAAAGAGTTCATAGAATTTTATTCGTCTCGATTCAGAGCCGATTTGGTGTCGATATGGAATGAACTTGATTTTTCGATAAATATGAAAGGGGTTAATACACGAGATTTCGTGACCTATCGAGTCGGACCACACCGTGGATATTTTTATATATATATATTCCCTATAGGTTTATAGGAGTTCATAAAATTTTATTTGGCTCAATTTTGAGTCGAATCGATGCCGATATGGCAGCAACTCGGTTTATCGATAAATCTCAACAGGGTTAGTACAGGGGAATTCGAGACCCATTGAGTCGGACCACTTCGTGGTTATTTTTACATATATTTTCCCTATGGGTTTATAGGAATTCATAAAATTTTATTTGGCTCAATTCGTAGCCGAATCGGTGCCTATATGGCATGGACTCTGTTTTTCGATAAATCTCAAAGGGGTTAGTACACTGGAATTCGAGATCAATTGAGTCGAACCATCTCGTGGATAATTTTACTTATATTTCCCCTATGGGTTTATATGAGTTCATAGAATTTTATTCGGCTCAATTCGTAGCCGAATCAGTGCCTACATGGCTTGGACTCGGTTTTTCGATAAATCTCAAAGGGGGTTAGTACACGGGAATTCGAGTTCAATTGAGTCGGACCACCTCGTGGATATTTTTACTTATATTTTCCCTATGGATATAAAAGAGTTCATAGAATTTTATTCGGCTCGATTCGGAGCCGATTGGGTGCCGATATGGAATGGACTCGATTTTTCGATAAATATGAAAGGGGTTAATACACGAGATTTCGTGACCTACTGAGTCGGACCACCCCGTGAATATTTTTATATATATATTTTCCCTATGGGTTTATAGGAGTTCATAAAATTTTATTTGGCTCGATTTGGGGTCGAATCGATGCCGATATGGCATCAACTCGGTTTATCGATAAATCTCAAAAGGGTTAGTACACGGGAATTCGAGACCCATTGAGTCGGACCACCTCGTGGTTATTTTTACATATATTTTCCCTATGGGTTTATAGGAATTCATAAAATTTTATTCGGCTCAATTCGTAGCCGAATCGGTGCCTATAGGCATGAACTCTGTTTTCCGATAAATCTCAAAGGGTTTAGTACACGGGAATTCGAGATCAATTGAGTCAGACCACCTCGTGGATATTTTTACATATATTTTCCCCATGGGTTATTAGGAGTTCATAGAATTTTATTCGGCTCAATTCGTAGCCGAATCGGTGCCTATATGGCATGGACTCGATTTTTCGATAAATCTCAATGGGGTTTGTACACGGGAATTCGAGATCAATTAAGTCGGACCACCTCATGGTTATTTTTACATATATTTTCCCTATGGGTTTATAGGAATTCATAAAATTTTATTCGGCTCAATTCGTAGCCGAATCGGTGCCTATATGGCATGAACTCTGTTTTTCGATAAATCTCAAAGGGGTTAGTACACGGGAATTCGAGATCAATTGAGTCGGACCACCTCGTGGATATTTTTACATATATTTTCCCTATGAGTTATTAGGAATTCATAAAATTTTATTCGGCTCAATTCGTAGCCGAATCGGTGCCTATATGGCATGGACTCGATTTTTCGATAAATCTCAATGGGGTTTGTACACGGGAATTTGAGATCAATTAAGTCGGACCACCTCGTGGATATTCTTACATATATTTTCCCTACGGGTTATTAGGAGTTCATAGAATTTTATTCGACTCAATTCGTGGCCGAATCGGTGCCTATATGGCATGGACTCGGTTTTTCGATAAATCTCAAAGGGGTTAGTACACGGGAATTCGAGATCAATTGAGTCGGACCACCTCGGGGATATTTTTACATATATTTTTCCTGTGGGTTCTAAGGAGTTCATAGAATTTTATTCGGGTCAATTCATAGCCGAATCGGTGCCTATATGGCATGGACTCGGTTTTTCGATAAATCTCAAAGGAGTTAGTACACGGGAATTCGAGATCAATTGAGTCGGACCACCTCGTGGATATTTTTAGTTATATTTTCCATATGGATTTAAAAGAATTCATAGAATTTTATTCGGCTCGATTCGGAGCCGATTCGGAGCCGATTTGGTGCCGATATGGAATGGGCTCGATTTTTCGAAAAATATGAAATACACGAGATTTTGTGACCAATTCAGTCGAACCAAACCGTGGATATTTATATATATATTTTCCCTATGGGTTTATAGGAGTTCATAAAACTTTATTTGGCCCGATTTTGAGTCGAATCGATGACGATATGGCATCAACTCGGTTTATCGATAAATCTCAAAATGGTTAGTACACGGGCATTAGAAACCCATTGAGTCGGACCACCTCGTAGTTATTTTTACATATATTTTCCCTATGGGTTTATAGGAATTCATAAAATTTTATTCGGCTCAATTTTTAGCCGAATCGGTGCCTATATGACATGGACTCTATTTTTCGATAAATCTCATAGGGGTTAGTACACGGGAATTCGAGATCAATTGAGTCGAACCATCTCGTGGATATTTTTACTTATATTTTCCCAGTGGGTTTATAGGAGTTCATAGAATTTTATTCAGCTCAATTCGTAGTCTAATCGGTGCCTATATGGCATGGAGTCGGTTTTTCGATAAATCTCAAAGGGGTTAGTACACGGGAATTCGAGATCAATTCAGTCGGACCACCTCGTGGATATTTTTACTTATATTTCCCCTATGGGTTTATAGGAGTTCATAGAATTTTATTCGGCTCAATTCGTAGCCGAATCGGTGCCTACATGGCATGGACTCGGTTTTTCGATAAATCTCAAAGGGGTTAGTACACGGGAATTCGAGTTCAATTGAGTCGGACCACCTCGTGGATATTTTTACTTATATTTTCCCTATGGATTTAAAAGAGTTCGTAGAATTTTATTCGGCTCGATTCGGAGCCGATTGGGTGCCGATATGGAATGGACTCGATTTTTCGATAAATATGAAAGGGGTTAATACACGAGATTTCGTGACCTATTGAGTCGGACCACCCCGTGAATATTTTTATATATATATTTTCCCTATGGGTTTATAGGAGTTCATAAAATTTTATTTGGCTCGATTTGGGGTCGAATCGATGCCGATATGGCATCAACTCGGTTTATCGATAAATCTCAAAAGGGTTAGTACACGGGCATTAGAAACCCATTGAGTCGGACCACCTCGTAGTTATTTTTACATATATTTTCCCTATGGGTTTATAAGAATTCATAAAATTTTATTCGGCTCAATTTTTAGCCTAATCGGTGCCTATATGACATGGACTCTATTTTTCGATAAATCTCATAGGGGTTAGTACACGGGAATTCGAGACCCATTGAGTCGGACCACCTCGTGCTTATTTTTACATATATTTTCCCTATGGGTTTATAGGAATTCATAAAATTTTATTCGGCTCAATTAATAGCCGAATCGGTGCCTATAGGCATGAACTCTGTTTTTCGATAAATCTCAAAGGGTTTAGTACACGGGATTTCGAGATCAATTGAGTCAGACAACCTCGTGGATATTTTTACATATATTTTCCCTATGGGTTATTAGGAGTTCATAGAATTTTATTCAGCTCAATTCGTAGCCGAATCGGTGCCTATATGGCATGGACTCGATTTTTCGATTAATCTCAAAGGGGTTAGTACACAGGAATTCGAGATCAATTGAGTCGGACCACCTCGTGGATATTTTTACATATATTTTCCCTGTGGGTTATTAGGAGTTCATAGAATTTTATTCGGCTCAATTCGTAGCCGAATCGGTGCCTATATGGCATGGAGTCGGTTTTTCGATAAATCTCAAAGGAGTTAGTACACGGGAATTCGAGTTCAATTGAGTCAGACCACCTCGTGGATATTTTTTCTTATTTTTTGCCTATGGATTTAAAAGAGTTCATAGAATTTTATTCGTCTCGATTTAGAGCCGATTTGGTGTCGATATGGAATGAACTCGATTTTTCGATAAATACGAAAGGGGTTAATACACGAGATTTCGTGACCTATTGAGTCGGACCACACCGTGGATCTTTTTATATATATTTTCTCTATGGGTTTATAGGAGTTCATAAAATTTTATTTGGCTCAATTTTGAGTCAAATCGATGCCGATATGACATCAACTCGATTTATCGATAAATCTCAAAAGGGTTAGTACAGGGGAATTCGAGACCCATTGAGTCGGACCACCTCGTGGTTATTTTTACATATATTTTCCCTATGGGTTTATAGGAATTCATAAAATGTTATTTGGCTCAATTCGTAGCCGAATCGGTGCCTATATGGCATGGACTCTGTTTTTCGATAAATCTCAAAGGGGTTAGTACACGGGAATTCGAGATCAATTCAGTCGGACCACCTCGTGGATATTTTTACTTATATTTCCCCTATGGGGTTTATAGGAGTTCATAAAATTTTATTCGGCTCAATACGTAGCCGAATCGGTGCCTACATGGCATGGACTCGGTTTTTCGATAAATCTCAAAGGGGTTAGTACACGGTAATTCGAGTTCAATTGAGTCGGACCACCTCGTGGATATTTTTACTTATATTTTCCCTATGGATTTAAAAGAGTTCATAGAATTTTATTCGGCTCGATTCGGAGCCGATTGGGTGCCGATATGGAATGCACTCGATTTTTCGATAAATATGAAAGGGGTTAATACACGAGATTTCGTGACCTACTGAGTCGGACCACCCCGTGAATATTTTTATATATATATTTTCCCTATGGGTTTATAGGAGTTCATAAAATTTTATTTGGCTCGATTTGGAGTCGAATCGATGCCGATATGGCATCAACTCGGTTTATCGATAAATCTCAAAAGGGTTAGTACACTGGAATTCGAGACCCATTGAGTCGGACCACCTCGTGGTTATTTTTACATATATTTTCCCTATGGGTTTATAGGAATTCATAAAATTTTATTCGGCTCAATTCGTAGCCGAATCGGTGCCTATAGGCATGAACTCTGTTTTTCGATAAATCTCAAAGGGTTTAGTACACGGGAATTCGAGATCAATTGAGTCAGACCACCTCGTGGATATTTTTACATATATTTCCCTATGGGTTATTAGGAGTTCATAGAATTTTATTCGGCTCAATTCGTAGCCGAATCGGTGCCTACATGACATGGACTCGCTTTTTCGATTAATCTCATAGGGGTTAGTACACGGGAATTCGAGATGAATTGAGTCGGACCACCTCGTGGATATTTTTACTTATATTTTCCATATGGATTTAAAAGAGTTCATAGAATTTTATTCGGCTCGATTCGGAGCCGATTTGGTGCCGATATGGAATGGACTCGATTTTTCGATAAATATGAAAGGGGTTAATACACGAGATTTCGTGACCTATTGAGTCGGACCACCCCGTGAATATTTTTATATATATATTTTCCCTATGGGTTTATAGGAGTTCATAAAATTTTATTTGGCTCGATTTGGGGTCGAATCGATGCCGATATGGCATCAACTCGGTTTATCGATAAATCTAAAAAGGGTTAGTACACGGGCATTAGAAACCCATTGAGTCGGACCACCTCGTAGTTATTTTTACATATATTTTCCCTATGGGTTTATAGGAATTCATAAAATGTTATTTGGCTCAATTCGTAGCCGAATCGGTGCCTATATGGCATGGACTCTGTTTTTCGATAAATCTCAAAGGGGTTAGTACACGGGAATTCGAGATCAATTCAGTCGGACCACCTCGTGGATATTTTTACTTATATTTCCCCTATGGGGTTTATAGGAGTTCATAAAATTTTATTCGGCTCAATACGTAGCCGAATCGGTGCCTACATGGCATGGACTCGGTTTTTCGATAAATCTCAAAGGGGTTAGTACACGGTAATTCGAGTTCAATTGAGTCGGACCACCTCGTGGATATTTTTACTTATATTTTCCCTATGGATTTAAAAGAGTTCATAGAATTTTATTCGGCTCGATTCGGAGCCGATTGGGTGCCGATATGGAATGCACTCGATTTTTCGATAAATATGAAAGGGGTTAATACACGAGATTTCGTGACCTACTGAGTCGGACCACCCCGTGAATATTTTTATATATATATTTTCCCTATGGGTTTATAGGAGTTCATAAAATTTTATTTGGCTCGATTTGGAGTCGAATCGATGCCGATATGGCATCAACTCGGTTTATCGATAAATCTCAAAAGGGTTAGTACACTGGAATTCGAGACCCATTGAGTCGGACCACCTCGTGGTTATTTTTACATATATTTTCCCTATGGGTTTATAGGAATTCATAAAATTTTATTCGGCTCAATTCGTAGCCGAATCGGTGCCTATAGGCATGAACTCTGTTTTTCGATAAATCTCAAAGGGTTTAGTACACGGGAATTCGAGATCAATTGAGTCAGACCACCTCGTGGATATTTTTACATATATTTCCCTATGGGTTATTAGGAGTTCATAGAATTTTATTCGGCTCAATTCGTAGCCGAATCGGTGCCTACATGACATGGACTCGCTTTTTCGATTAATCTCATAGGGGTTAGTACACGGGAATTCGAGATGAATTGAGTCGGACCACCTCGTGGATATTTTTACTTATATTTTCCATATGGATTTAAAAGAGTTCATAGAATTTTATTCGGCTCGATTCGGAGCCGATTTGGTGCCGATATGGAATGGACTCGATTTTTCGATAAATATGAAAGGGGTTAATACACGAGATTTCGTGACCTATTGAGTCGGACCACCCCGTGAATATTTTTATATATATATTTTCCCTATGGGTTTATAGGAGTTCATAAAATTTTATTTGGCTCGATTTGGGGTCGAATCGATGCCGATATGGCATCAACTCGGTTTATCGATAAATCTAAAAAGGGTTAGTACACGGGCATTAGAAACCCATTGAGTCGGACCACCTCGTAGTTATTTTTACATATATTTTCCCTATGGGTTTATAGGAATTCATAAAATTTTATTCGGCTCAATTTTTAGCCGAATCGGTGCCTATATGACATGGACTCTATTTTTCGATAAATCTCATAGGGGTTAGTACACGGGAATTCGAGACCCATTGAGTCGGACCACCTCGTGCTTATTTTTACATATATTTTCCCTATGGGTTTATAGGAATTCATAAAATTTTATTCGGCTCAATTCGTAGCCGAATCGGTGCCTATAGGCATGAACTCTGTTTTTCGATAAATCTCAAAGGGTTTAGTACACGGGATTTCGAGATCAATTGAGTCAGACCACCTCGTGGATATTTTTACATATATTTTCCCTATGGGTTATTAGGAGTTCATAGAATTTTATTCGGCTCAATTCGTAGCCGAATCGGTGCCTATATGGCATGGACTCGATTTTTCGATTAATCTCAAAGGGGTTAGTACACAGGAATTCGAGATCAATTGAGTCGGACCACCTCGTGGATATTTTTACATATATTTTCCCTGTGGGTTATTAGGAGTTCATAGAATTTTATTCGGCTCAATTCGTAGCCGAATCGGTGCCTATATGGCATGTACTCGGTTTTTCGATAAATCTCATAGGGGTTAGTACACGGGAATTCGAGATTAATTGAGTCGAACCATCTTCTGGATATTTTTACTTATATTTTCCCAGTAAGTTTATAGGAGTTCATAGAATTTTATTCAGCTCAATTCGTAGCCTAATCGGTGCCTATATGGCATGGAGTCGGTTTTTCGATAAATCTCAAAGGAGTTAGTACACGGGAATTCGAGTTCAATTGAGTCAGACCACCTCGTGGATATTTTTTCTTATTTTTTGCCTATGGATTTAAAAGAGTTCATAGAATTTTATAGAGCCGATTTGGTGTCGATATGGAATGAACTCGATTTTTCGATAAATACGAAAGGGGTTAATACACGAGATTTCGTGACCTATTGAGTCGGACCACACCGTGGATCTTTTTATATATATTTTCTCTATGGGTTTATAGGAGTTCATAAAATTTTATTTGGCTCAATTTTGAGTCAAATCGATGCCGATATGACATCAACTCGATTTATCGATAAATCTCAAAAGGGTTAGTACAGGGGAATTCGAGACCCATTGAGTCGGACCACCTCGTGGTTATTTTTACATATATTTTCCCTATGGGTTTATAGGAATTCATAAAATGTTATTTGGCTCAATTCGTAGCCGAATCGGTGCCTATATGGCATGGACTCTGTTTTTCGATAAATCTCAAAGGGGTTAGTACACGGGAATTCGAGATCAATTCAGTCGGACCACCTCGTGGATATTTTTACTTATATTTCCCCTATGGGGTTTATAGGAGTTCATAAAATTTTATTCGGCTCAATACGTAGCCGAATCGGTGCCTACATGGCATGGACTCGGTTTTTCGATAAATCTCAAAGGGGTTAGTACACGGTAATTCGAGTTCAATTGAGTCGGACCACCTCGTGGATATTTTTACTTATATTTTCCCTATGGATTTAAAAGAGTTCATAGAATTTTATTCGGCTCGATTCGGAGCCGATTGGGTGCCGATATGGAATGCACTCGATTTTTCGATAAATATGAAAGGGGTTAATACACGAGATTTCGTGACCTACTTACTCGGACCACCCCGTGAATATTTTTATATATATATTTTCCCTATGGGTTTATAGGAGTTCATAAAATTTTATTTGGCTCGATTTGGAGTCGAATCGATGCCGATATGGCATCAACTCGGTTTATCGATAAATCTCAAAAGGGTTAGTACACTGGAATTCGAGACCCATTGAGTCGGACCACCTCGTGGTTATTTTTACATATATTTTCCCTATGGGTTTATAGGAATTCATAAAATTTTATTCGGCTCAATTCGTAGCCGAATCGGTGCCTATAGGCATGAACTCTGTTTTTCGATAAATCTCAAAGGGTTTAGTATACGGGAATTCGAGATCAATTGAGTCAGACCACCTCGTGGATATTTTTACATATATTTCCCTATGGGTTATTAGGAGTTCATAGAATTTTATTCGGCTCAATTCGTAGCCGAATCGGTGCCTATATGGCATGGACTCGCTTTTTCGATTAATCTCATAGAGGTTAGTACACGGGAATTCGAGATTAATTGAGTCGGACCACCTCGTGGATATTTTTACTTATATTTTCCATATGGATTTAAAAGAGTTCATAGAATTTTATTCGGCTCGATTCGGAGCCGATTTGGTGCCGATATGGAATGGACTCGATTTTTCGATAAATATGAAAGGGGTTAATACACGAGATTTCGTGACCTATTGAGTCGGACCACCCCGTGAATATTTTTATATATATATTTTCCCTATGGGTTTATAGGAGTTCATAAAATTTTATTTGGCTCGATTTGGGGTCGAATCGATGCCGATATGGCATCAACTCGGTTTATCGATAAATCTCAAAAGGGTTAGTACACGGGCATTAGAAACCCATTGAGTCGGACCACCTCGTGGTTATTTTTACATATATTTTCCCTATGGGTTTATAAGAATTGATAATATTTTATTCGGCTCAATTCGTAGCCGAATCGGTGCCTATATGGCATGAACTCTGTTTTTCGATAAATCTCAAAGGGTAACGTACACGGGAATTCGAGATCAATTGAGTCGGACCACCTCGTGGATATTTTTACATATATTTTCCCTATGGGTTATTAGGAGTTCATAGAATTTTATTCGGCTCAATTCGTAGCCGAATCGGTGCCTATATGGCATGGACTCGATTTTTCGATAAATCTCAAAGGGTTTAGTACACGGGAATTCGAGATCAATTGAGTCGGACCACCTCGTGGATATTTTTACATATATTTTCCCTGTGGGTTATTAGGAGTTCATAGAATTTTATTCGGCTCAATTCGTAGCCGAATCGGTGCCTATATGGCATGGACTCGATTTTTCGATTAATCTCAAAGGGGTTAGTACACGGGAATTCGAGATCAATTGAGTCGGACCACCTCGTGGATATTTTTACATATATTTTCCCTGTGGGTTATTAGGAGTTCATAGAATTTTATTCGGCTCAATTCGTAGCCGAATCGGTGCCTATATGGCATGTACTCGGTTTTTCGATAAATCTCATAGGGGTTAGTACACGGGAATTCGAGATCAATTGAGTCGAACCATCTCGTGGATATTTTTACTTATATTTTCCCAGTGAGTTTATAGGAGTTCATAGAATTTTATTCAGCTCAATTCGTAGCCTAATCGGTGCTTATATGGCATGGAGTCGGTTTTTCGATAAATCTCAAAGGAGTTAGTACACGGGAATTCGAGTTCAATTGAGTCAGACCACCTCGTGGATATTTTTACTTATTTTTTGCCTATGGATTTAAAAGAGTTCATAGAATTTTATTCGTCTCGATTCAGAGCCGATTTGGTGTCGATATGGAATGAACTCGATTTTTCGATAAATACGAAAGGGGTTAATACACGAGATTTCGTGACCTATTGAGTCGGACCACACCGTGGATCTTTTTATATATATTTTCTCTATGGGTTTATAGGAGTTCATAAAATTTTATTTGGCTCAATTTTGAGTCAAATCGATGCCGATATGACATCAACTCGGTTTATCGATAAATCTCAAAAGGGTTAGTACAGGGGAATTCGAGACCCATTGAGTCGGACCACCTCGTGGTTATTTTTACATATATTTTCCCTATGGGTTTATAGGAATTCATAAAATGTTATTTGGCTCAATTCGTAGCCGAATCGGTGCCTATATGGCATGGACTCTGTTTTTCGATAAATCTCAAAGGGGTTAGTACACGGGAATTCGAGATCAATTCAGTCGGACCACCTCGTGGATATTTTTACTTATATTTCCCCTATGGGGTTTATAGGAGTTCATAAAATTTTATTCGGCTCAATTCGTAGCCGAATCGGTGCCTACATGGCATGGACTCGGTTTTTCGATAAATCTCAAAGGGGTTAGTACACGGTAATTCGAGTTCAATTGAGTCGGACCACCTCGTGGATATTTTTACTTATATTTTCCCTATGGATTTAAAAGAGTTCATAGAATTTTATTCGGCTCGATTCGGAGCCGATTGGGTGCCGATATGGAATGCACTCGATTTTTCGATAAATATGAAAGGGGTTAATACACGAGATTTCGTGACCTACTGACTCGGACCACCCCGTGAATATTTTATATATATATTTTCCCTATGGGTTTATAGGAGTTCATAAAATTTTATTTGGCTCGATTTGGAGTCGAATCGATGCCGATATGGCATCAACTCGGTTTATCGATAAATCTCAAAAGGGTTAGTACACTGGAATTCGAGACCCATTGAGTCGGACCACCTCGTGGTTATTTTTACATATATTTTCCCTATGGGTTTATAGGAATTCATAAAATTTTATTCGGCTCAATTCGTAGCCGAATCGGTGCCTATAGGCATGAACTCTGTTTTTCGATAAATCTCAAAGGGTTTAGTATACGGGAATTCGAGATCAATTGAGTCAGACCACCTCGTGGATATTTTTACATATATTTCCCTATGGGTTATTAGGAGTTCATAGAATTTTATTCGGCTCAATTCGTAGCCGAATCGGTGCCTATATGGCATGGACTCGCTTTTTCGATTAATCTCATAGAGGTTAGTACACGGGAATTCGAGATTAATTGAGTCGGACCACCTCGTGGATATTTTTACTTATATTTTCCATATGGATTTAAAAGAGTTCATAGAATTTTATTCGGCTCGATTCGGAGCCGATTTGGTGCCGATATGGAATGGACTCGATTTTTCGATAAATATGAAATACACGAGATTTCGTGACCTATTCAGTCGAACCACACCGTGGATATTTTTATATATTTTTTCCCTATGGTTTTATAGGAGTTCATAAAACTTTATTTGGCCCGATTTTGAGTCGAATCGATGCCGATATGGCATCAACTCGGTTTATCGATAAATCTCAAAAGGGTTAGTACACGGGCATTAGAAACCCATTGAGTCGGACCACCTCGTGGTTATTTTTACATATATTTTCCCTATGGGTTTATAGGAATTCATAAAATTTTATTCGGCTCAATTCGTAGCCTAATCGGTGCCTATATGGCATGGAGTCGGTTTTTCGATAAATCTCAAAGGGGTTAGTACACGGGAATTCGAGTTCAATTGAGTCTGACCACCTCGTGGATATTTTTACTTATATTTTGCCTATGGATTTAAAAGAGTTCATAGAATTTTATTCGTCTCGATTCAGAGCCGATTTGGTGTCGATATGGAATGAACTCGATTTTTCGATAAATATGAAAGGGGTTAATACACGAGATTTCGTGACCTATTGAGTCGGACCACACCGTGGATATTTTTATATATATATTCCCTATAGGTTTATAGGAGTTCATAAAATTTTATTTGGCTCAATTTTGAGTCGAATCGATGCCGATATGGCATCAACTCGGTTTATCGATAAATCTCAACAGGGTTAGTACAGGGGAATTCGAGACCCATTGAGTCGGACCACCTCGTGGTTATTTTTACATATATTTTCCCTATGGGTTTATAGGAATTCATAAAATTTTATTTGGCTCAATTCGTAGCCGAATCGGTGCCTATATGGCATGGACTCTGTTTTTCGATAAATCTCAAAGGGGTTAGTACACGGGAATTCAAGATCAATTGAGTCGAACCATCTCGTGGATAATTTTACTTATATTTCCCCTATGAGTTTATATGAGTTCATAGAATTTTATTCGGCTCAATTCGTAGCCGAATCGGTGCCTACATGGCTTGGACTCGGTTTTTCGATAAATCTCAAAGGGGTTAGTACACGGGTATTCGAGTTCAATTGAGTCGGACCACCTCGTGGATATTTTTACTTATATTTTCCCTATAGATTTAAAAGAGTTCATAGAATTTTATTCGGCTCGATTCCGAGCCGATTTGGTGCCGATATGGAATGGACTCGATTTTTCGATAAATATGAAAGGGGATAATACACGAGATTTCGTGACCTATTGAGTCGGACCTCCCCGTGAATATATATATATATATATATATATATATATATATATATATATATAAATATTTTATAGGAGTTCATAAATATTTTAGTCGGACCTCCCCGTGAATATTTATATATATATATATATATATATATATATATATATATATATATAAATATTTTACCTATGGGTTTATAGGAGTTCATAAAATTTTATTTGGCTCGATTTTGAGTCGAATCAATGCCGATATGGCATCAACTCGGTTTATCGATAAATCTCAAAAGGGTTAGTACACGGGAATTCGAGACCCATTTAGTCGGACCACCTCGTGGTTATTTTTACATATATTTTCCCTATGGGTTTAAAGGAATTCATAAAATTTTATTCGGCTCAATTCGTAGCCGAATCGGTGCCTATATGGCATGAACTCTGTTTTTCGATAAATCTCAAAGGGGTTAGTACACGGGAATTCGAGATCAATTGAGTCGGACCACCTCGTGGATATTTTTACATATATTTTCCCTATGAGTTATTAGGAGTTCATAGAATTTTATTCGGCTCAATTCGTAGCCGAATCGGTGCCTATATGGCATGGACTCGATTTTTCGATAAATCTCAATGGGATTTGTACACGGGAATTCGAGATCAATTAAGTCGGACCACCTCGTGGATATTCTTACATATATTTTTCCTATGGGTTATTAGGAGTTCATAGAATTTTATTCGGCTCAATTCGTGGCCGAATCGGTGCCTATATGGCATGAACTCTGTTTTTCGATAAATCTCAAAGGGGTTAGTACACGGGAATTCGAGATCAATTGAGTCGTACCATCTCGTGGATAATTTTACTTATATTTCCCCTTTGGGTTTATATGAGTTCATAGAATTTTATTCGGCTCAATTCGTAGCCGAATCGGTGCCTACATGGCTTGGACTCGGTTTTTCGATAAATCTCAAAGGGGTTAGTACACGGGAATTCGGCTCGATTCCGAGCCGATTTGGTGCCGATATGGAATGGACTCGATTTTTCGATAAATATGAAAGGGGATAATACACGAGATTTCGTGACCTATTGAGTCGGACCTCCCCGTGAATATTTTTATATATATATATTTTACCTATGGGTTTATAGGAATTCATAAAATTTTATTCGGCTCAATTTTTAGCCGAATCGGTGCCTATATGGCATGAACTCTGTTTTTCGATAAATCACATAGGGGTTAGTACACTGGAATTCGAGATCAATTGAGTCGAACCATCTCGTGGATATTTTTACTTATATTTTCCCAGTGGGTTTATAGGAGTTCATAGAATTTTATTCAGCTCAATTCGTAGCCTAATCGGTGCCTATATGGCATGAACTCTGTTTTTCGATAAATCTCAAAGGGGTTAGTACACGGGAATTCGAGATCAATTGAGTCGTACCATCTCGTGGATAATTTTACTTATATTTCCCCTTTGGGTTTATATGAGTTCATAGAATTTTATTCGGCTCAATTCGTAGACGAATCGGTGCCTACATGGCTTGGACTCGGTTTCTCGATAAATCTCAAAGGGGTTAGTACACGGGAATTCGGCTCGATTCCGAGCCGATTTGGTGCCGATATGGAATGGACTCGATTTTTCGATAAATATGAAAGGGGATAATACACGAGATTTCGTGACCTATTGAGTCGGACCTCCCCGTGAATATTTTTATATATATGTATTTTACCTATGGGTTTATAGGAATTCATAAAATTTTATTCGGCTCAATTTTTAGCCGAATCGGTGCCTATATGGCATGACTCTGTTTTTCGATAAATCACATAGGGGTTAATACACGAGATTTCGTGACCTATTTAGTCGGACCACCTCGTGGATATTTTTACTTATATTTTCCCTATGGATTTAAAAGAGTTCATAGAATTTTATTCGGCTCGATTCGGAGCCGATTGGGTGCCGATATGGAATGGACTCGATTTTTCGATAAATATGAAAGGGGTTAATACACGAGATTTCGTGACCTACTGAGTCGGACCACCCCGTGAATATTTTTATATATATCTATATATTTTCCCTATGGGTTTATAGGAGTTCATAAAATTTTATTTGGCTCGATTTTGAGTCGAATCAATGCCGATATGGCATCAACTCGGTTTATCGATAAATCTCAAAAGGGTTAGTACACGGGAATTCGAGACCCATTTAGTCGGACCACCTCGTGGTTATTTTTACATATATTTTCCCTATGGGTTTAAAGGAATTCATAAAATTTTATTCGGCTCAATTCGTAGCCGAATCGGTGCCTATATGGCATGAACTCTGTTTTTCGATAAATCTCAAAGGGGTTAGTACACGAGAATTCGAGATCAATTGAGTCGGACCACCTCGTGGATATTTTTACATATATTTTCCCTATGAGTTATTAGGAGTTCATAGAATTTTATTCGGCTCAATTCGTAGCCGAATCGGTGCCTATATGGCATGGACTCGATTTTTCGATAAATCTCAATGGGATTTGTACACGGGAATTCGAGATCAATTAAGTCGGACCACCTCTTGGATATTCTTACATATATTTTCCCTATGGGTTATTAGGAGTTCATAGAATTTTATTCGGCTCAATTCGTGGCCGAATCGGTGCCTATATGGCATGAACTCTGTTTTTCGATAAATCTCAAAGGGGTTAGTACACGGGAATTCGAGATCAATTGAGTCGTACCATCTCGTGGATAATTTTACTTATATTTCCCCTTTGGGTTTATATGAGTTCATAGAATTTTATTCGGCTCAATTCGTAGCCGAATCGGTGCCTACATGGCTTGGACTCGGTTTTTCGATAAATCTCAAAGGGGTTAGTACACGGGAATTCGGCTCGATTCCGAGCCGATTTGGTGCCGATATGGAATGGACTCGATTTTTCGATAAATATGAAAGGGGATAATACACGAGATTTCGTGACCTATTGAGTCGGACCTCCCCGTGAATATTTTTATATATATATATTTTACCTATGGGTTTATAGGAATTCATAAAATTTTATTCGGCTCAATTTTTAGCCGAATCGGTGCCTATATGGCATGAACTCTGTTTTTCGATAAATCACATAGGGGTTAGTACACTGGAATTCGAGATCAATTGAGTCGAACCATCTCGTGGATATTTTTACTTATATTTTCCCAGTGGGTTTATAGGAGTTCATAGAATTTTATTCAGCTCAATTCGTAGCCTAATCGGTGCCTATATGGCATGAACTCTGTTTTTCGATAAATCTCAAAGGGGTTAGTACACGGGAATTCGAGATCAGTTGAGTCGTAACATCTCGTGGATAATTTTACTTATATTTCCCCTTTGGGTTTATATGAGTTCATAGAATTTTATTCGGCTCAATTCGTAGACGAATCGGTGCCTACATGGCTTGGACTCGGTTTCTCGATAAATCTCAAAGGGGTTAGTACACGGGAATTCGGCTCGATTCCGAGCCGATTTGGTGCCGATATGGAATGGACTCGATTTTTCGATAAATATGAAAGGGGATAATACACGAGATTTCGTGACCTATTGAGTCGGACCTCCCCGTGAATATTTTTATATATATATATTTTACCTATGGGTTTATAGGAATTCATAAAATTTTATTCGGCTCAATTTTTAGCCGAATCGGTGCCTATATGGCATGGACTCTGTTTTTCGATAAATCACATAGGGGTTAATACACGAGATTTCGTGACCTATTGAGTCGGACCACCTCGTGGATATTTTTACTTATATTTTCCCTATGGATTTAAAAGAGTTCATAGAATTTTATTCGGCTCGATTCGGAGCCGATTGGGTGCCGATATGGAATGGACTCGATTTTTCGATAAATATGAAAGGGGTTAATACACGAGATTTCGTGACCTACTGAGTCGGACCACCCCGTGAATATTTTTATATATATCTATATATTTTCCCTATGGGTTTATAGGAGTTCATAATATTTTATTTGGCTCGATTTGGAGTCGAATCGATGCCGATATGGCATCAACTCGGTTTATCGATAAATCTCAAAAGGGTTAGTACACGGGAATTCGAGACCCATTTAGTCGGACCACCTCGTGGTTATTTTTACATATATTTTCCCTATGGGTTTAAAGGAATTCATAAAATTTTATTCGGCTCAATTCGTAGCCGAATCGGTGCCTATATGGCATGAACTCTGTTTTTCGATAAATCTCAAAGGAGTTAGTACACGGGAATTCGAGATCAATTGAGTCGGACCACCTCGTGGATATTTTCACATATATTTTCCCTATGAGTTATTAGGAGTTCATAGAATTTTATTCGGCTCAATTCGTAGCCGAATCGGTGCCTATATGGCATGGACTCTGTTTTTCGATAAATCTCAAAGGGGTTAGTACACGGGAATTCGAGATCAATTGAGTCGTACCATCTCGTGGATAATTTTACTTATATTTCCCCTTTGGGTTTATATGAGTTCATAGAATTTTATTCGGCTCAATTCGTAGCCGAATCGGTGCCTACATGGCTTGGACTCGGTTTTTCGATAAATCTCAAAGGGGTTAGTACACGGGAATTCGGCTCGATTCCGAGCCGATTTGGTGCCGATATGGAATGGACTCGATTTTTCGATAAATATGAAAGGGGATAATACACGAGATTTCGTGACCTATTGAGTCGGACCTCCCCGTGAATATTTATATATATATATATTTTACCTATGGGATTATAGAAATTCATAAAATTTTATTCGGCTCAATTTTTAGCCGAATCGGTGCCTATATGGCATGGACTCTGTTTTTCGATAAATCACATAGGGGTTAGTACACTGGAATTCGAGATCAATTGAGTCGAACCATCTCGTGGATATTTTTACTTATATTTTCCCAGTGGGTTTATAGGAGTTCATAGAATTTTATTCAGCTCAATTCGTAGCCTAATCGGTGCCTATATGGCATGAACTCTGTTTTTCGATAAATCTCAAAGGGGTTAGTACACGGGAATTCGAGATCAATTGAGTCGTACCATCTCGTGGATAATTTTACTTATATTTCCCCTTTGGGTTTATATGAGTTCATAGAATTTTATTCGGCTCAATTCGTAGCCGAATCGGTGCCTACATGGCTTGGACTCGGTTTTTCGATAAATCTCAAAGGGGTTAGTACACGGGAATTCGGCTCGATTCCGAGCCTATTTGGTGCCTATATGGAATGGACTCGATTTTTCGATAAATATGAAAGGGGATAATACACGAGATTTCGTGACCTATTGAGTCGGACCTCCCCGTGAATATTTTTATATATATATATTTTACCTATGGGTTTATAGGAATTCATAAAATTTTATTCGGCTCAATTTTTAGCCGAATCGGTGCCTATATGGCATGGACTCTGTTTTTCGATAAATCACATAGGGGTTAATACACGAGATTTCGTGACCTATTGAGTCGGACCACCTCATGGATATTTTTACTTATATTTTCCCTATGGATTTAAAAGAGTTCATAGAATTTTATTCGGCTCGATTCGGAGCCGATTGGGTGCCGATATGGAATGGACTCGATTTTTCGATAAATATGAAAGGGGTTAATACACGAGATTTCGTGACCTACTGAGTCGGACCACCCCGTGAATATTTTTATATATATCTATATATTTTCCCTATGGGTTTATAGGAGTTCATAAAATTTTATTTGGCTCGATTTGGAGTCGAATCGATGCCGATATGGCATCAACTCGGTTTATCGATAAATCTCAAAAGGGTTAGTACACGGGAATTCGAGACCCATTGAGTCGGACCACCTCGTGGTTATTTTTACATATATTTTCCCTATGAGTTTATAGGAATTCATAAAATTTTATTCGGCACAATTCGTAGCCGAATCGGTGCCTATATGGCATGAACTCTGTTTTTTGATAAATCTCAAAGGGGGTTAGTACACGGGAATTCGAGATCAATTGAGTTAGACCACCTCGTGGATATTTTTACATATATTTTCCCTATGGGTTATTGGGAGTTCATAGAATTTTATTCGGCTCAATTCGTAGCCGAATCGGTACCTATATGGCATGGACTCGATTTTTCGATTAATCGCAAAGGGGTTAGTACACGGGAATTCGAGATCAATTGAGTCGGACCACCTCGTGGATATTTTTACATATATTTTCCCTGTGGGTTTATTAGGAGTTCATAGAATTTTATTCGGCTCAATTCGTAGCCGAATCGGTGCCTATATGGCATGGACTCGTTTTTCGATAAATCTCAGAGGGGTTAGTACACGGGAATTCGAGATCAATTGAGTCGGACCACCTCGTGGATATTTTTACTTATATTTTTCATATGGATTTAAAAGAGTTCATAGAATTTTATTCGGCTCGATTCGGAGCCGATTTGGTGCCGATATTTGAATGGACTCGATTTTTCGTAAAATATGTACACGAGATTTCGTGACCTATTCAGTCGAACCACACGTGGATATTTTTATATTTTTTCCCTATGGGTTTTAGGAGTTCATAAAACTTTTTGGCCCGATTTTGAGTCGAATCATGCCGATATGGCATCAACTCGGTTTATCGATAAATCTCAAAAGGGTTAGTACACGGGCATTAGAACCCATTGATCGGACCACCTCGTGGTTATTTTTACATATATTTTCCCTATGGGTTTATGGATCATAAATTTTTCGGCTCAATTTTTGCCGAATCGGTGCCTATATGGCATGGACTCTGTTTTCGATAATCTCAAAGGGGTTAGTACACGGGAATTCGAGATCAATTGAGTCGAACCATCGTGGATATTTTACTTATATTTTCCCTATGGGTTTATAGGGTTCATAATTTATTCGGCTCAATTCGTAGCCAATCGGTGCCTATTGGCATGGAGTCGGTTTTTCGATAATCTCAAGGGTTGTACACGGGAATTCGAGTGCATTG